>NW_005054372.1:1447020-1475597 GCF_000277835.1 Geospiza fortis | reverse complement strand
AGCCCTTACCAGCAGCAGCAATGGAAAAGGAAGCTGGGTCTCCCCTTGGTTACTTGGGAGTGAAGCCTGAAAGCTGCCAAGAAGCATTAAATACTGGACAAGTTAATTGGGGAACTGGTAAGAAAAATAATTCTTCCTTTCCTGCAAGCTGACATTAAGCAATATCTCTACACAGTGGATAAGCACACCTGGATGGGAGATGAGATCAAGTGGATGGAGATCATCTCTACAATAGACTTGGACTCCTGGCCAAAACTACAAAAAGGAAAACAAAACAAATGCAGCTTTAAGCCTGACACTACATCCACCTGTTTTATGCCCCTTTTTTCTGTCAGCTTCAACTGACAGAAAAAATGACTGAAAAATTGACAGAAGTGATGACACTTCTGCTCATCTTTGATCTGCACAGCGTTGGGTGCTTTTGTCCAGCTCCAGCAATGACTGCATTTCATTGTCAAGAGCAGCAATGATCATGGGTTTCTTCTATTTCAGAAAGATGCTCTGGGGAAATTGGTGGGCTATAAGATGCTTTTGAATTTCTGAAAAGTCTGAAGAATAACACTAGTTTACTGTAAAAATTTCAGAGCCTTCAGAGCCTTTTACAGTAACAGCAATGTAAGTAAAATGCCAGATGGCCAGATCATTGTCCAGTGCAGGCACCTCATTTAGTGGTGACACGTGCTGGGAGATGCACATCACTGCTGGTTCATGTATCACAGTCAGGACTCATAGAAAAAAAATGGAATTAAATCTTGAAAGAAAAGAGTACAAAAGCAAGTTTTCTAATTCATGCAAAAAGCCAGCAAAACCCAGATACAGAAACCTCACAAACACATCATTCAGGTCAATAATGACAACTGACTTCCAGGTTCCTCTGAGGTGCAAACTGCTCCTGTTATAGTTCTGACAGTGTTGCCCAACTGCCCAGAGCTCTGAGATTAGAGCAGAAATACAAGCAGCAACAATGCTGTAGAAGATGACAAATGCATCCTTCTCAGCTGAGAATTTAGACAGCTTGTAGCTTTTTTAAAGGTGGGAGGAAGCATAAAATGTTACAGCACCACACATCAATACTGTAAAAAAAGAGATGTAAAGGATGTGCAATTACAAATAATCATGTTCCTACACTGTCAGAGAAAGCATGGAAATAAACACAGTACAAGATAAACACATAAGGTTTTCAGTCTCCTGGGGAAAGAGGTAATGACTCCCAACAGAAAAAAATAGCTAAATTAAGGCTGTAGATAACAGTACATTGTGATTTCTTTAGTATCTGTTTTAGTACTACATTAGAAAAGTACTAGATTAAAAGCCAAAAAAAAAATAAAACATTCTCAGTTACACAGATATGGCCATGTAGTCATGCAGCTGCCATTTCTCAGATTTCACTAAGAAAGTTAACACCTTACAGGCCTTCTCTTTCACCTCTTTCAAAAGCAGCATCTACAATGACAGAAAAAGCACCAGCTAACTCTAGGGTTAAGGGTTTGTACAGGATTTGAAGATTAAGGCTATATTCCCAACCCAGTGACAGGCTGCTCATGACCCTGGTGAAATTAGTACCAAGCAAGACAGTGTAGGATGCTCTAGAGCTGAAGCCCCTCCTCTGCCTGAAGTCACATCAGCTGTGCTTCTCCCTAGGCTTAGTCTCTCTCCCTGGTCTACAATGCACAAGGGACACAGAGATATTCACAGTTTCTCTAGAGCACAGAGACTCTGCCCTCACCCAAGGCTGCAGGTGATAACCAGCTCTGAAAGGGGGACATGGGGCTGCACCATCAAGCACAGCAGTGAAGAGCCTGCTCAAGGCATGCACATGCCATCCCCTGGAGTTGTAATGCAAAACAAAGCAGTTTCTACAGGACAGACGGAAAGAGTTAAATATCCTATCACCTAGCCAAACCAACTCCTCACTTAACCTGAGATCCATGTGCTCCCAAGGCAGGTGCCTGGGAGCCCCCCTGGATTGTTTAGGGAAGGGCTCTCAGCCCCTCAGTGCTGTGGATCCTGCTGCCTGACAAAACCCCTTTTGTCCATCAAGACCACCACATTTCTGTATTTCCACTTAGTACAGACATGTTGGGAGATTGAAAGTTTTGAGGCACAGAGTCACGGTGGGACCAGGAATTATACAAGTACCTCACAGAGAATTTGTGCAGATTAGCTCCTAATTTGGGACCATATTGCCCCCAAGGAGGTCTTGGTACTTTAAAATCATCAACTCAAGTTGGTGGCTGAATACCAAGAGAGACTGATGACAACAGCCACACACAAACTGACAACTTCTTCTCCCCTCTATCATAGCAAGTTAACTACCAAAGCAGTACTCATGACTATATTTCTACATAAATAAGAACTCCCACTGACATAAATATGAGTTTAGCATGAGCTAGACATACATAAATGTAATTCCTACTAATAGGCACATTTGGAGCTGTCAACAGTTATTTAAGTATAACACTAAGTAGCATGAAGAGACAGCCATAAACACTCCATATTAATCCAACTTGCAAGAAGGTCAGGGGACAAAAAGCAAAGCAAAACGAAACCCAGAACTTTTCAGATGGAAAAGGACAAAACCAGTTGGAAAATAATTTTATTTTTCAGACTTCTAAGAAAATTTACAAACAATGGTGGTGTAAAAAAAAAACCTATAAAAAAGTTGACATTTCTCAAACTATAGCATCAAAGGAAGTTACAGAGCAACAAGCATACAATGAAATTCTATTCATCAAATTAGTATTAGTTAAGTAGTTAAAAACATAATAAGTAAAGTCTAATAATAAATCTCTACAGCTTACTCAGAAATTGTAACAATTAATTCTGAGCTTAAATTATACTTACAATAGACAATTCACCTCTGCAATCATCTACAGCACTGAAATCATCTAGGTCAAATTACATAGCAAAAGCACACCTTGGAAATCTGTAAAGGACATCTTGAGCACAGCACAATTACGTACAACAGAAAGCAAATCACCCTGCATGCTTGCTTCTTAGCCCCCAGTGTCTAATATGAGATACAATAGACAAGTAATAGAAGCAATATTTAGTAACTCTTTTCATGCTGGTTCTATTTTTCATGCAGAGTGACAGAAAGGCTTCCTTGCCCTGTTTTCTGTTTGAGCCTTGGCACTTTCCCAGGTCTGTTCTCCCTGTTTTCATCACCATCCTTGTCACTAGAGGAGCAGGTGGTTGTTAACAAGTCAATCCCCATCAGGACCCCCACCACGCCCTCCACGTGTGCCCATCTTCATCCTGCAACCTCTCTCCAACCCTTCACATGCTGAACTCCAACATGCACACAGAGACATGCCCAAACCTACAAACCTAACCTGCATGTGCCTTTTGTGCCAAAGGGCACAAAACAAACAAATGCTTATAGCCTTAATTACTGCTGGAGACTTTCCTCTACTCTGGTCACTTTAAATAGTAGGCATTTAAAAGCCATTAACACAATTTAATTAACAGCTTAACTCAAAATTGCAAAGGAACTCCAAACACTGGCACATTAAAGCTTTTTGAACACAAATTTGAATAAACATGAAAACCTGGTGTTTTCATCAACCCATAAATCAATTCTTCCTGGCCCTAACTTAAATATATTCTGTTCAAAGTACAAGGAGTAATAATTATATTTTAGTTACAGTCCATGGATTTGTGCTTTCACTGAACTCATCAGGAGAAATGCCAAAGACAGTGTCCATTAAATACTGCTAAAATAATTCATTCATGATAGTTCAAAAGAGTGCACCAAAGAGTTATTTTTCCTTTCAAAAGTAAAAACAAATCCATGAATCATTCAATTTAATGACACTTTTTTCGTGACTGCTTATAAATGGATTTATTAAAAAAAAAGCAGATGTGCATATCTCATGCTAAAACAAAAGTTAGGAAGAAATTGCACCAGTGTTTATCACTAAATTTGTTTAAATACAGACAATATCTGAAATTCTTGCCAACTTATTAGGGCAGCTAGAAACACCATTAAACCTGATAGCACTTTGTAATAAAAGATGTGGGTATTTATGTCATTGGGGTCAACAGGCAGTTGTACTGACATAATTTGGCTTTTAATGATTTTGAAGATATCCAAGGGAACACTCAACTTTCAGCTTCCCATCTTCCACAGCCAGGGCAAGATCTGATAAATTCACATCTAAACCAACAATTCTGATCACCCAGAAACATTTAGGCCATGTGAGCTAATTGTAGCTGAATTACTTCTTTCCTCCCTGCCTATAACAAAGCCACTTTAAAGCTTTCTAACCCCAAAGCAGAACCCTTCCAGAAATCAGTCTTGGTCATTTTTCCCAAATTCTCCCTAACTACAGGGAGCAGCCACAGGAAGCCAACAGCAGATGCTGGCTGTGCACCCCTCTGCCTGCAGCCACACTTCTAGAACTGGGCTAGAGGCCTTTGAGGGCTTGTGGTGCAGGTGGCTGGCAAGGATGGCCTTGGAAGATCACTGATCCTACTGACCACAGCCTCAGAAAACTTGTCCCACAAGTGCCTCCCTACCTGCCAGGTGCTGCAGGCATATGGCACAGGAACATCCAAGGTGCTGTGATGGGGCTGTGCAAGAGGCCCAGGCAGACAGAGCTTTCCAGTTTGCAAACATGTAAAGGCACTCGATGATGCAAATGCATCTAACACCTCATGAGAAGAAACAATCCCTCAAATTTATAACCTTTTAATTTTTCTTTCATCATCTACTAGGCATTCAAGCCCTTTCCATAGCAGTGGTTTATGTAATCTCATATTTAATTAAATGCACACACTTCAATGGCAGTGTTTAATTCTTCATGCAGAAGTCTCTCTTGCTGAATCCTTGCTTCACACATTCCCTAAATTAAGCACTCCCTCTAACCTTCCCAGCCTTTCAACAGCTCACTAATACAAGCAGCTTTAACTTCTTCAAGCTTAGCAAACACATTCACAAAAAAAAAATCTTCTCTAGCATGGATAAAGTCAGATACATTTTCATACAATTTATAATTAATGTATAAAGCTTACTGCCATAAAAAGGCAAGAACATAGCAGGTCCAAAAAGAATTTTTAATATCAAAGTCTTAGATGCTGGCAAATGTGTTTGGAAAGGCAACTGAACCTCCACAGTTTAGGTATTAAGTCTTTACATGACTAGTGATAAAAAATACTTTTTTTTTTGCAAATAAACTGTCCTGTTTGTAGACTGCTAGTGAAATTTTGTATACCTGTCATTGGCCAGTCACAGAACCAGACTGCCAGGCTGACTTGGCTATCTTGTATTTCTCCAGTGAGAAACAGGTCTAACCTGGCTTCTTGTGCAAGGCATGTTCAAACTACAGTAACAAAGAAACAGAAAACATCAATAAAATAAAAGTATGCACCTTAAGAGCAGCACAGACTATTTGACCCCCTTCTTTCTTTGTAAATACTCACAGCAAAACAGGTCAGTGTCTTTCATGCCTGCTTGCCATTATATGACAAATCCAGTGCCTGAAAAACTTTTCTCTTTCACTTACATGTACCCAAAGCCAAAATTGGCCGATTTAAAAGTGATGGTTGTGGTCTATATTGTTCAGTGTTTCCTTGACTAGGCACAGATTTTGAGGAAACCATGTGCTAAGTCTCTCCATTTCAGCATAAACAACAGAAAAAGTTACTACCTGTTCAGAGTATAAAGGAAACAATATTACTTATGACCTACAACTTAGGTAACTTTAAATTAATCATGCTCTATTAACTAAGGCTCGTTAGCATCCGCTCAGTGTTACGTATTTACCTTTAGTCCACCACAGATTGGACAAGATGAAAAAAGAGCTCTTGTCATCCCAAGGTGGGGGCCACATGTGTCACAGGGGTCAGCTGAGGCCCCACCAGGTGGTGACAGCTCACTACTTTTGGAGTCTGACACCTGTCCTTGTGGTTTTGTGTCTGACCACCTTGAAACAAAATCCACATATGTCTCATCACTTGAGTCCTTGCTGCTTTCTGTGAGTAAGGATGAAGGCCTCCCTCTGTGCTGGCTGTGCTCAGCTCCCCTCCGTGCTTCCAAGTGTGGTAGCAGCAGTCTTGGGTCACTGGCACCTTGAGCTGGCAAGGCCTGGTCCTTGGGTAGCGTGGAATCTGCACTCTTCAGCTGCACTTCCTTAGAAGCTGCCTGTAACACACTCCTGGGTATATCATAAACGTGTCTGAGAGAGCTGGGAACCTGATACTCTGATCCCACACCTCTCTGGGACTCACTGTGAGGGCAAGTACATAGACTCTGATCTGAAGGAAAGTTCAATGGCAAGCTTAGCAATGATCCAAACTCATCACCATGGCAAATGTCTAAGCTCCCAGCATAGGAAGAGAAGCTCCCAGAGTAGGAGGAGTGACTACCAGTAGCTATTCCACTGTCAGAAGAGCTCTGACGTCCTATTTCCTGCAGCTGTCTGGACCGGAGGGGCTTCGGAGGGGGTTTGGTGGTGCCACGTGCCCCTTCTGGAAGGGTCTTCTCTTCTCCCAGGTGAATGCCCTTGGCAGCTGCCAGCCCATGGCTCTCCTGAGAGGTGCTGGCTGAAGATTGCTCAGGCCACACTGTCAGCCTGCTCCCAACGCTGACATCCGAGTGGCTGGTATCTGAAGATGAGCTTGAAATACTCCTATCATCTCCTGGAAAAGAAGGAAACACATCAACCTACGTTTAAAACACAATCAACAGACTCAAGCACGGCAAGTATGTACAAACAGGAAGGGCCCAGAGATTCCATCTGCTTTTTGTAAGTGGAACTGCCGTCAGAAAGCCAGAAATTTCTGCAATAACTCACAGCCCCACGGGAAAAATAAAATGCAATGGTATGTTACCTTGCCATAACCCTTCCACACTGTGAAACATAATGCATTCGAGGCTAAATTCTTAAAGTTTATGCACCAAGCTCTCCCCTTTTCAAACATATTTTACTTTCATACAGTTAATTGGGTTGCTGTACCAAAATATAGTCATACATCACTGTACAAATAAAAATAAGAATAATGCTGCTATAAAAATGTTTACATATCTATATACAAAAATATCCTCTGTGATTCATTTATGTCTATATTGCAAGATAATTTCTTTAATGACAGTTGCAAGAAAGGCATTTTAGTAGGTTGTTACTGCCATCAAAGACAGAATATGAGTGGAAAAATTAAACACTGGCATGAAAGAGCACAAGGACAAAACACAAACATCACAAACAAATAAAAAAACCAAATAAATATAAAACCACTTTCTTGTAGCTCAAAGTCAGAAACTGTACATGAAGTTGGGTCATGATTTCTGACCAGAAGGACTGAATTAAAAAAAAAAAACAAAAAACAAAAAACAGGCATGCTTATCTATCAAGTCTCATTTTTTTCTATCCATTCAGTTAAGTCTAGTATTATGTGCAAATTAAGAAAAACTTCAGGAAGTCTCACTGGAATTCAGTCACATTACCCAGCGGTGTCTAGGCCAAAGTAGCCATGGACATGTGTATAAGCACATAATAAAGCTCCTGAGGATCTTCACAGGGACAATTTTTGTGCTTGTAGGTTTTAGAGTCAAGAGCAAAGCACATGTTTGGATGATCTAACTTTGGCTATCAAACAGTTCAAATGGCAGTTCAGGGCACAGGTCCTTTTACAAATCCAGTGCCAGATACCAATTCTACTTTGATACACTAACAACTCCAGAAAAGGCATGTACAGATAGCAGAGGAAAGCACAGGAGTCCTGTGTTACTGCAAAAATCTGCTGTAAGCATGATGCGTGGACCATACAAGTGAGTCCACCTTACAGGCTGCACTAAGGTACTTAAGCAGGTATCAGATTTAAAGCAGACAGTTCTTTTTAAGTTTTACATGCAAAAATTCAGTAGGACTCAGCTCCTAAATGGTCTACCTGGTTTAATAGTGTTTGATTCAAAACTCAGTCTGCTGAGTTGAAAACCTCCAATCTACATCAAAGGACTTCAGACAATGCTGTTAGAGAACTGCCTCACAAGAAACATAACAAATCAAATGTCTTGACCATTTCTCTAGTATTTTTCTTGTAAGCTCCACATCTTATAACACAGGCCTTACAACTTTTAAAGCCTGGGCAGGAAGAAACATAGCATAGTATTTTTTATTTAATTAAAGATGTTTCTTACCTCCGCTACCTTGACGGCTTGTATGGGACAGCAAGCTCAAACGCTTTTCTAATTGCAAAGCTTCATGAGCCAATCTTTCTTCTGAATAGGCTGGGTTTGTACTTGGATCTTTAAAAAGAAACAGAAAAAACTAAATAAACAAAGGAGGTCATGTGGAAAATAAATAAAAAATAAGAAAAGAGAAAAAGACATTCTTAAGCTTGAAATGCTGATTGGAAAAATGTATGGGACAATCTGACTTCAAGCACATCCTGGACATGTGCTACACAGTCACTTAAAAAAGATTTTCAGAGATAATACCCAATGTCTGTAATAGTTACCATCAGGGACAGAACACTGAAGAGCACAGCATCAAAGTCAATAGCTACAGAAATAATTAGCAGGTCTAGAGGACTTGAAAGTTAATTTGACTCACATAAAATCTGTCCTAAATTCACTGGATTCACTGGGAATTTTAACATTCAGAAAGACCAAATTTTTCATCCTAGAAATTTACAAATCAACATCATAAAGGCAGAATCAGAGGTATTAAACTGACATCTTCCAATCCAGATCATCTAAAAGACTTTGTCTTCAAGTTGGATGCTCAGACAGTCATTAAGTTCAGATGTCAGAGATAAAATAAGCAACCTGGTGGCTCTCTGTCGTTATCTTTAAGATAAGTTAGGATGATATAAACCACTTCTAAAATGTACTATTATGGATTTTCCCCATACATTTTAGTGAGCTTGCCATTCCAGCTGAGATTATTTCACTGAAGGCAGCTCATTATATTAAAAAAAAAAAAAAAACAGACAAAAAAAAAAAAACAGAAAGAAAAAAAAAAAGCAGAATGTGGAAGTCTCATCAGTAAAACAGGCCCGTTTCCTCTAAATCATTTTATTTCCAGCAGGCATAACAATAAAACCAGATGTTGGAAGTAATCATAACCATTATCCCAAGAGAAACCTTACAGATCCCTTCAAATAGCACTGATGAGTGTGTCATGCTCAGCAGTTGCAGAGGATGAGGTCTGATAACTTGTTCATGATCAGAAACTTTGGTAATTCTTATTAACACAGGGAAAGTAATTAATGACAGCAAAACCAGATTAGCTTCCTCACAACTGCTGCTCTTGTATATCTGATCAACTGGGCAGCAGAAGCACACCACAAAAACACTGAATCGTTTAATGAAAGGAAAAGAGGATGAAAAAGGCTATACATTGTTGTGATTGAGTTAGTAAAAAAAAAACAGTTGGAAAAATGAAAGAAAAATTTCATTATTTCATTTTCACCCCAGTTTTAAAAGACTTGGTTTTGATATTGTCAACACAGCAGTCAAAGCAAGCTCATAACCAGGGGAAGGAGCACAGCCAGCTCAGCTGAAGCTCCATGGAAGCTCCTTACATTATCAACTGCCCCAAGAAACTAACTGCCACATCTCTCCTCCCTACCCATATTCACTTTCTGACTTGTCCTAGGTAGGAACAGAAATGACAACGCTGAACTTTCTAACTTTTCTTTCCCATGTTGAGGAGGTTTCTATCTTTGGCAGTCTGCAATCTGGGTAAAATGAGCAGAAAAACCAAGATATACACAATCCATCTATAACAACACGCATTGGAACCCAAGGGCGTTCTAACAGGGACAAGGCAACAATGCCCATGACAAACAGGGTCTGTGACCTCTGTGTGTCCCAGCTCAGTTAGAAAATAGGACTGTTTGATGTGGATTATTTTGTTAGGTGTCCATTCTTATTTACACTGCAAGACAGTTCATATTAGGCATTGACTATCTCAAACCTGTGAGACTGCTTACTCAAATGAAACCACCAGTGCTTCCATATGGACCTCTGCCAAAGAAAACACATTTGGCCACCAACACCTATGGTGCAACCCAGACATGTCCATGCAAAGATCTGCTCAGTAGCATACATACAGTGTTACAAGCTACTGCCTATTTTTTAATGTCCTCTACTCCAGTTACTTAAGTGTGTCTAGTTAAATGCCTTATGTCCAAAAAGGTCTAAGAAAGATGTTCTACAAGCACTTTGAGTGTAAAGTTGTCATAACAGATCAGCAAATTGGTCAAAGAAAGATGCAAACAGACACTAATCCTTCCTACATCAAAGAACTGTCAGTAGGAAAGGTCCTTTCACTTTCCTCAGAATATGACTACTTGACAAATACAGATGTTCAAAACATAACTAGGGCACCTACAGAACAACTAGTTTTTTAAGTAAATTATGTCCCTTTTACAGACAGTAAAAGATATAATTTTTAAAAAATGGTCAAACAACTGATCTTGTAAAATTGGCTTATAATTAAATACAAGATAAGATAAGAGGAAAGTTGATGTCAGAAAGTTTGCACTTCACATGTTCAATTGCTTCCAGAAGTCAAATTCCCTATCAGCTGCACAGCTACAGAACACACCAGGTTCCACCCAACAACATGAAACCTCTAGGAATACTGTCTGTCCAACAGAACCAGAATTTTTTTTGTTAAACTTCCCCTTAAAGAATGCCTATGGATAAAACATTTGTATAAAACTGTGTTCATAGTTATGTGCTGCTTTCATCACTCAGTTTTGTGGAAGATTAAGCAGAAGGACCTCCCTCAGTAAGCTCTAGGAAATGCCAAGAGAAACAACTTCAAAACCCAACAAACATACAGTCTAAGTTTTAGGTAATTACCTATCAGTCTTACCCAAGTCTTTGTTTCACCTTTAATCTTCTCTGCTAATAAGCCAGACTTCCATGGAAAACACACACAATATTATTTCCCAGAAGTAACAGATTCTTGTACCAGCATTTTTGGTTACAGATGGCCAAGCTCTAATCAGGACATTTTCCTACAGGATCTGGCTATGGACTAAAGTCACTGGCAGCCACTTTTTAGGGACAAAAGTGTGGAGTGCATAACCTATGACCTCCCATGAGTGCTGTTGTGATAACCCTTTTTCTAATACATGTTTTAGGCCATAATACTACAAAGTTGAATTTGGGGCATCATCCTCTACCTTTTGCATGCCTGATACCTCTAAATAACTGGCAATTTGCCATGTTAGTAACCCAGGGGGACAGAAGCAGCATGACCGGTACTGAGCCAGCTGTCCAAGGAAGTTCCAATAGCTTCTGCCCACACAACATCCGAGAGCAGCTCCAAGAACAATCAGCACCTTCCTTTCCCAAACTGTTAACAAACGGATCCTGTCCCGTGATTCATTCAGGTCCTTCAATTAATACATTTTTTTTCATCATTTTCCAATCAAACATGGATCCCTTGCTATGAAGAAAATCATCTTCTATGTGAGGCAGTCTTCAAAATCTTCTTCAACACTGCTTTGGGGCAAAGGGGAAGGATTACATCAAATTTAGCTGGACTAAAAATGCCTCTGCTGGAGATTTTATTTTTACATTACGTTGGTGGGTATTCATTAAAGCCACATCAGCTGCTCATCGTGGGAGATTTAGAATATTTTGGTAACATAGGAATAAAGTGTCATAGTAATTCAAAGCTCCAGGGCTGTTCAATAAGCACCTGTCAGGAAAAAATTATTGTATCCAGTCAGTCAGCAGCTACCTAATTGATTACAGGCACCTTTAAAATGCAACACTGGTTAATTACTTTGTTAAACAAAATTAAGTTAGGCTGAAAATCTCTCTTTTCTTTCTTCCAGTGTAACTGTAGGGACATTTGTAAATCAGGCCTGGACCCTCACCTTCTTGCTAACATCTCCACACCTTGTAAGATGTCTGGAGGAATGAAAAGATGTCCTAAAAGTTTGAGGAGGATCCACTTGGTACAAATACTGCAGAAGGCAGCCACAGAGCTGTCTTGCAATGGCCAAAGCTGTATCAAGTTTCAACAAAAAGAAATAGCATCAGATGGATCCTCAGCAAGCAATAACTGTACACTCTCCAGTCAGTCACAAAGCAGCCTGAAAAAGCTTCCAGAATTAAAAAAGAGCATCCAGACTATGAACATTACACCTGGGGTCTTTCCAGACTGCAGGACTAGACTGTCACATAATGAGATATAGAGAGTACTGGTCTGCCCACTGATAAAAGATATCCCTGATGGGCTCTTGGGCCTTTGCTGTGCTCAGGTTTGGCATTCAACATGAATCTTGCTAGTGAAAAAAGGAGTTCAACACACACCTGATAAACAAACATCTCTCAAATAATAAGCATGCAATTCTGTATAGATTACAAACCTTGCAATCAGAGATTTATTACTAAGTCCATAACTAGAATTCTGTCAAGATAGAATGTAAATTCTCTGGATTGTTCTCTAAATATTTCTTCAAGAAAAAAAAAAGAGATCATGCTAGTAGCCAGTTACAGCAGTTCTCTTCCAACTAATAGCTGGGGAAAACAAGCCATCCATAGCCATCACTCATTTGAGTCCTTTATTTAAAATATTACACTTCCCAATATCTACAGATACCTATACCTGCATGACCTTCACATTCCCATCTTCTGTGTCTTTGGGGGGTTTTATGAGACCTGATCACACAGCTTTTAATAAATCAAAACCTCCAATCTAATGGAGATATCAATAGGACTATTGTGGTACAATTTTGAAAAATTAATGGACTCCCAAAATAAGTACAACAAGTAATAAACCGTAAAACATCTAATTTTCTTTTCCTTTTTCAATTTATTTTGGGTGTACACATAATGGAGTTATTTTTTTATTGTGAGAAACATAATTTAATTCATTTCCAAAACATCACAGAATAATTCAGGTTGGAGGGGATCTCAGGAGTTCTCTAGTCTGACTGGCTGCTCAAAGCTGGTCTGCTAAGAGATTAGACCAGACTGTGATACTCTGTATGGGTAAGTCAAGTTTATAAATTCCACTGCACTGGATTTTCATTGCATATTTTATAGATGACATCCTAAAATATGTACAGCAGTCATATATCCATGATCTATATGATAAGAACATCGTGCTTTTAAGGAAATAAGGCATAGATTTTAAAACTACAATCCTGAAAAGAAGATGTGAATATTGTCCTTGAACAAGCACCCCTTGCACACCCAGTTTAGAAATTCCATTTAGATACTGGCTATTTTACATTTGTTGAAGAATCACTATGGCAAGTAAGAAAACTGGTCATTTTTCAGTCCTCTTCAAACCTCTACCATCTCCTATTAATTTCATGCTAACACATAAATATTTCAGCACCCCTTTTAAGCATATTGCTGAGCTGTTCATACATGAAGCAACTGGCTTCATTCACTCATCCTTCCTACAAAGACAAGGACAGACCACATTGATTGCATAACATCTACAGATTATATTTGTGCTGTGGGAGTTGGTGTCCAACACTGTCACTGTGACTGTTTTTACCACATTACATTCTTTCTCTGTGCATCTGCCCTTTGTGTGTTTTCCTTGCTTGAATATACCACAGTGCTTCAAGCATATCTCATGTTTAAGCTGGAAAGGCACAGGCAAAGGCAAGATGCCAAATTCAAGCAGCAAACTGTGAAGAGAAGGTTTCTCTAAAAGCTTTTAAATTGCACAGAAGTAGAATATTGCATACATAAAGTACATTTGAAGCTGTGTAGCATTCTGCAACGCAGTAAATATGAATTACATAGACAAGAGGTTTCTTGGTAGAATCCCCAATTTGGGAGTTTTGATCTAGTTGCCTGAAGCGTACAGATAATTAATCTGTTTACAAGCTGATGCTTTCAAAGGTTGAGTGAATTTCAATACCTGACACATGGTATGCATCTGGTAGACTCGACCTTTTCAAGCAATACAGTACATTCTGTGTAACAACATACTTGAGAAGGAAAATTAGTTTATGGATGAATCACCAGAACTGTACATCTGTGTGTGCCTTAAACAGATCTGTACAAGCTTCTGCACGGGATAATAAATAAAGAACATTAAAAAAATATTTTTTTCCAACATGTACATAGAGAGAAACAACAAACTGGAAGAGAAAAGGGTAAAATACAGAGGAATGAAAGTTAGAGGGCTCAAGGTAGCTTGGATAAATAAAGGCAGAGCCTACAAGTACATGAGCACAACCCTTGACAAAGCACTTCTCCTGTCCAGGGAAATGAGATGAAATCATGTGGATGAGATTTTAATGGCAAGTACATCAAGCATAGAAGAGAAATGGAAAGAGCTCAGGAAAAAGATCTTCTCTTACAAAAACCACCAAATACTCCCCAGGACACTCCGCATCCACTTCATGCACCTCAGTGAGGTCAGAGCTCCTGAAGGAGGGAAGAGATTGTGGTATGTGGCACAACAACCCACAAACACCAGAAGTGATAACTAACATGTGAAAGCAGATTTACTCCTACATGCTTCTGAAAAATGAATCTTCAAAGACTGCGCTAATATTAAAATTTAAAATAATAATTTTTTTAAAACCCGGCAGAATAGTTGTTTGTAGGCTTAATTTTTCCAGACAGGAATTTTTCTTTGACAAAAATTTGTTTGACAAGACTTAGGGGTTGTACATATATATTTACATACACACATAGTTTTAGATATGCAAAAAAATGTGTTCAATAGCAAAGCTTTAAGCATAAACATTGATTTTTGTGTTTCTGTTGTTGTTTTTTCTGTGTGCTTTTTTTTTTAAACACTCCAGTTAACTGAATGCAAACATATATCATCACATGAGAATGGCTTTTTTGTCTACTATCCTACTTGATTATTTAACTTGCTTCTGCCTTATAACCATGAGAAAGACAACGTGAACTGAGCCTTGTGTTTACTGAATTTACTAATTTTTAAGTAATAACTATTTTTCATAATTTATTTTCACAAGCTTCACATTATCTAATGACCTAATAAGCTAAAGATCTAATATTTTCCATCACATTTCCTTCCTGCAATTATCTTAACCTTATAACAGCAATAAAACCCTGTTGAACACTTATTAACTGCCTAACACTTACACAAACTCCAAGTATTCCACAAATCCCAGCTCATCCTTCACCATTCTTGCAACCTATTCCTACTGTATGCCACCACCAAATCACAGACATTTTTCTGCAATTTCATTTCTACACTTTTGTCTGGTTTGACAGAGTCATTCTGACTCAATACTTTACTTCATCTGCTGAAATCAAAAGGATTCTATTATGATGCCATCCAAATTCCTCTTTGAACATTGCAGTACACGCAGCACTTACCACGAAATAGGAGAAGGAATTCAATCCTCAGACATCAGGAAAAAAGCTCAAGTTGAAAAACTTAAATGTGATGTGGAGGCTTGACAAGGTTTTCTAAGGCTGACAAGACTTAGAACTCCATTTTGGATAAACTCAAAATGCTCCAGAAGTTAGTTTTCCATTAAACCATCAAAATAGCAATGCAGACATGGATCCAAGTTAAATGTGTAAGTTTAAAACTAAAATTTAGGACTCCTTTCAAGTCAAATTGCCATCTTTTAGTACTGTTAAATAAGAGAGGGCTGGAGTTAGCAATATAACCAGAAACATGAATGAACCACAGCAGCAGGGGGAAACTGGGCACATCCAGCTTATAAATCTGTACAGTGACATTTCAGAATGAAAACCACTTTGCACCCTGCACACCCTCAGTGTCTGCAAGCTGCTCTCACACCAGCAGCAGTGGGTGTGAGACATGACAGTGACTCTGGACTTCCTGTATTAACCTGGGAGCACTGGACGCAGACCAAAGGGGCCCTTGGTCGGGGAGATGCCGCGGACGATGCAGTCGAACAGAAAGCTGATCTGCTCCCCTTCAGCACAAGAGAGGAAAAAAACACCAGCCCCTGCAAGAAAGCACAACATAAATATATACGGTTTTCACCTGGAAACACTAGAAATATATTTAGCTGAAGCAATTTATAATGTAGCAATCAAAACAGTTTTAAGTGCAAGCCATGAAAAGAAGTCAACAAGGTATTCTCCTGAGAAAAGAAATAAAAAATTCAGTTCAGCACACACACACTATACCACATACATACATATAAATTCAGTAGCTGTCTAATAATTCATGCTAATTTTATGACATTCAGGCAGTTAAAGTAGTGTCCTAGAATAATAGAATGGCTTGGGTTGGAAGGGACCTTAAGGATCATCTAGTTCCAATCCCCCCTGAATGTCAAAACAGACACCTTACTCTCAACAGCTGTCCAGGTCTTCTGTTCTTATTTACCCCTAAAATTTTGTAGGTCAAAGCTAACTATGCAGAAAGTGTCAGGAATACTTAAAGTGTCTTCAAAAAAATGAACCAAGTTAATTCTACTTTTAACCACTTTTAAGCAAGAGGAGCTTTTTATATGCCAACAAATTAGAATTTGGTTATTTTGCTGGATTATAGTATAAATTTTCCTAGACTAAGTCCTATGTGTCTATTATTAACAGAATGTAACACAACTCCACAGGTTGTCATCAGATCTTTACCCTTTGCTCTATTCTGATATTTGCTTTCCATTCATTAAGAATAGCCCCAAGCAAAATTAGAATGAGATTCACTAAATAAACAAACAAGTTATGAGCTCCATGACACATGGCTGCATGAACAACACAAAAGACTAGAAGGGCTCCACAGAACATTTTATAAATTGTCAGTCTAAATATAAGCACATCAGGGAAAAAAAATATCTTAAAATATCAGACAAAAGACCACCTCAGAAACCAGAAATTTCAGGGAAATAAAACTTCAACACCAGATAAAAAAGGAAATTAAATTAGTATATAGACCTTGAAAAAGTGCTGCCACTTCACTAAAGCCAAGCATACTACACAACTCCAATATAAAATCTTAGACTGCAGTAGGGTTTTGCACATTCCTTGTGACTCAGGCCCTAATCTGGACATGTTTGATTTCTGCATGTCTCTAGCCAATTCTGAGTTGCCTATGTATTTTTTTCAATTTTAGTCAGAGAAGCAGAGCTGATCTTGACTAGAATGACTGCATCCCCATCACTTTCCAAACATATGCCCTGTCATATCCAACAGGATACTCACATTTCACTTAAGAAATTTATACACTTTTGACAGCTTGACAAAGGGCTGTGTGATTCAAACAAAAAGGATCATATAAAGTGGATCACAACCCACAACCTACTTGAGTAAATTAGGTATAACCAGCAAGCTGTAAACTAATCTCTCTAGGAAAAACATGTCCTGGTCCACACTCTCTTGTCATTCTCAATTTATGTCACATCTAAGTCTCTCCCAGTTCTGCTTAAATCTATTCAAGACAACATTGTTAGAGGCATCTTCATAACTTGATTTGTCACTCCAGCACATTTGCATCTCTTCAGATCTTACCTATCAAGAATTCTTCAGCCAAAGAAACATGAACAAACCCTGGCTTTATGATCAGAGGCCATGTAGGAGACTACAACACTAATCACACAGCCTGACAAATATGAAGGTTTCTGCTGGTGACTCACTTGCAATCTTGCCCATCCCAGGAGATGCCAAAGTCAGAGAACATTGTATTAGGATAAAAAAATCCTGAGTGCAAAGTATTCAGGAATTATCTGAAATTCAGCTTTTTCTTTGAGCTGACTTCTCCTCCCTGAACAGAGCACAGAGAGTCTTACAGGAACAGGATCTTTGCAGTCCATGCAGCATAAGCAAGCAGGATATAGACACAACATAGCAGAGGACATTCAGGTCTCAAGCACAGTGATACACTATGTGGCTTGATAATTCAGCAGAATCCTACAATTCCCTGTTGCCACTCAGGGCAAAAAAAAGATTGCTCAAATATTTCTGTACATAAGGAGTACATCTGGACCATTTTATTCTTTTATCACCTTTGTCAAGAGTTACTTAAACTCCTAAGAGGCTCTATAAGCCTTTGACTTTAATGCAAACAAAGAAAGTAAATGTGTGCGTGTAAGCTGGCTGCTCAACTCAAAGGATTTTTTCTGCAAATAACTATCAGTCATCTGGAAATCCCAAAACCAAATGTGATGACCTTTATATAACCAGTGCAAAGAGTGTATGTCCATGTGCATGTGGATACAAATCCAACAGAAAAATACAATAATCTCCTTGTAGATTCTATTCTTAATTGCTGACTGACTCTCATAGGAAACATTTTCTTTCTAGTGTCGGTAGGTAGAACTAGATTGCAAGGGAAGGAAGAAGTCTGAGGGTTCTTGCAAAAAAACAAAGTGAGATGAATGAGTAGGCAGGGCTTAACTAAAGCATACATAAAAGCAAGTGATTACATTTCTTTTCTCCTTTCTTGAGAAAACTGAGAAATTCACTACTGGGAATTACATATCTCAGTCATGTGCTGGAACTGGTTTGGTGCACAGGCATTTAGAAGCCAAGGAATGTGTGGTATGCACAGTGTAATAGCATGCAGCTGTTCACCAGACTGAAGGGCTCACTCAGCTCTCTCCATGGGCTACGAGACTTGGTGAAATGCAGCCTCCAACCACTTGCATGAGACTGAAACACTCAGCCTCTGTGCAGTCAGCAGTAAAGCATTGAACAGTCCCTCAAACATTCAGGACCAAAGTTGCCAATTGCATAAAACTTCCAAGTACTACTTAATCTTGCCAATGTTGATTTTAACTGATCATATTAATAAAGCAAACCCATGGGCAAACACACTTTAAAAACATACAATAGCCAAAAATTACTTCAATATCTGTAGTGTGTGTGAAAGCAGGGAGGAAGAGTCAGTTCTTTCCCATTAATTACTATTCCTAACAGACAACACTAGAGTCTGAAGCCTTTTAGCTGCAGGACAGGCAGGGACCACAGCAGCTCATTCCATGGCAATCAGCATGTACATCCCAACCCTGGCCTTGAGCAGCTCCCTTCAGAGGGGACCTCACACTGCTGTTCTCTGTGGGGAAAATGACAGAGCATTCCCATTATTGCCAACTAAGACATGGGCAAGACAACCAAAAATAGATAAACAGAGATAATGCTGGTTGCCTGCAGTAGGCCTAAGTAGGAGACAGGACAGAATATCTGCATATAAACAGAAGTTTCAATCTATGCAACCCAGGATTTTTCAAAAAAATCCAGATCTTGCCCCAGTTTAACCACTCCTACTACTTCTCAATTTCAAACAAATGCAGAAGGGGAAACAAGAAAGGAAAGAAGGAAGGAAGTACCAAATTTTATCAAAGCACCAAAAGGATCACAGAAATATTCCTGCTTATCCTGCAATTAGTATTTGTTCTTTCAAAGGGCACTAAGGGTCCCACAAGTTCCCTTCTTCAAGGAGATGCTGTCAGAAAATATGAGGCAGCTTTAAACCAGGCTCTAGCAGCTAATCCTGAAGCCCTTGAACATTGGAGAGCCTGAATTCTCATGGTGTTAATGTGCCCTTTTATTACCCTACTTGAATTTTTTCACACTGACCTCCAAGTGAAGATTCTCCTGGCAACTGGTCATTTTAACTGGTGCACACTGATTGAGCTGGGAACTTGGGGAAGTGAGAGGCTCCTTTTTTCCAGCCTGTTCCTCCATGTAAACCTCCCCATTGACTGCTAGGCCAAGACACCAACTTTTTTGCAAACAGTGTATGACTAAGCTTCAGCTACACAGAGAATAACATTTCGGCCCAGAAAATAACTTACTTGCAGCTTTCAGAAGCGGAAAAAGTTATTTTTTAAATCTCTAGCAGTACAATTGTGGTGTTAAGAGTAAGAGGAGTTCAGAATGTGAATGTTCTTCTTCCTATTTGTGAATAAACTTGTGTGAACCATCTTGAAAACGCACCTAGATTTAATATTTGAAATCTCAGCATTATCTCAGATGGTTTCCTTCTTCCTGGATTGAGTACCAAAGCCTTTGGAGTTGAATTAAACCTGTACTAAGGAACAGAACATAATGAAATGTTTTATATTTATAAAAACTTTTGTGAGGAAGCACAAAACAGAAAGCTAAAACAAATTCATATCCTTTTAGACCTCAGTTCTACCACAGATACACCCAAAAAAGCTCTGCTTCAGTTTGAGGCTTCATGTCTTCTGTTACGGAGAGGCAATCAAACCACAAGATTATTGGTTCCTTTTAATGAGGTATTTATTACAGTGATATTTAAACCTTAAACTCACTAATCCTCTGCTCCACAGGATGAATGTGAGCAAAGATATGGTTTAACCTGTAGGAAAGTAACATTAATACTTAAGTCTGCATAATATTATATTACACTTACATGACAGGGTAATGGAGAGTGCTTTTGTTTAGGAATTAAAACAACTTCTGTAATAACATATCAATTTTTTTTCCTGAACACTACTTGTTTGCCTCAGGAATTCCAGAGGACTGAGGTAAAAGCTATCTGGAGAAAGATGGTCCTTCTCTTTACCAACACACTTCTGTCAAGAATAACCAGAGTTATAATTTAATTTAGGTTCTATTTTCAAAAAGCCTTTTCAATATAGTGGCAATATTAAAACAAGTGTTTAGACTAAACACATATTTAAATGTTGTTATGCCTGCGGATATGTTTGACTGCTTAGTTAAGGGCAACAACTCCTTTAACAAGATCAGCTTGAACCTGTAAAGAGTTTCCAACTGTGGCAGGCTATTTTGTACCAAACTGACTGTGCTGTTCTTCTCTCTGAATGCACACATGCAGGGGAAAGACAATACCCTTTCATGGCAACTGAAAGGGCTCAGCTACCAACACACACATTTCTTAAGAATGATCCACAAGGTAGTGGTACCTTTTCCAAGGCACTTTTCTAATTCTGTTCACTTGTAACCTTAAAAAATAATAATTTCATATTTTTAAAAGCATGCACACAGGGGAGCAACTGATGACCCCGTTTCTCACCAGAAACTAGGATAAGTTTAAGGGAGGTTAAAAAAAAACCACCATGGATAATTCAGGTTCCATCACTCCAGTTCCTCATTTCACAGAATCATTGAGGCTGGAAAAGATCCTGACATAATGAAGTCCAACCTTTGACTGGACACCACCATGTCAACTAAGTGCCATGTCCAGTCATTTCTTTAACACCTCCAGGGATGCTGATTTCACCACCTCTCCAGGCATCTCATTTCAATGCTTGACAACCCTTCCTGTGTAGAAATTCCTCCCAAAGCCCAACCTAAACCTCCTCTGGCACAGCCTGAGGCCACTTCCCCTCCTCATGGTCCTTGTTGCCTGGGAGAAGAGACCAATCCCCACCGGGCCACACCCTCCATCAGGTCAGAAAGAGGTCAGGAATTTGGGTTTCCACCCCATAGAAGTAGAGCAACCAGAATTTACATGCAGAGCAACAGTATGCAAGTCCCAGGAAGAATATATTTGGATTTGGATCAACTCTGAAATCTTCTAATTTTTCAGTTTGTTTATTGAAAAAAGCAAGTCAAACAACTTCACATCCAAACTGGCAATCTCCATATCCATCTGTGCTCACAGGCCATCAATTCAGCATGGCTTCAAACTCTGCTCATGAAATTAGAACCTTATTAATAACACCCTAATTATATGTTATTATACCTGTGCATTTATTAACTATCCTTTTCAGATCTTGCATACATTTTATCTGAAGGGAGAATTTGAGAAGTCCTAAATTTGCCATGGGAACAAAAGATTTATCTCCATATGAAGGTGTATCTTAGCTACTAGGGTATGGAAACTGTACTTCAGCCTGCTTGCTTTCATTTTGACCCCAAATATTACATGGCTCCACCCCACAGTTACAAAACTGCTAACAGGGAAGAGACCAGACAGTTGTTCTAACTTTAAGGAGTAAAAAGTCCTCTATGGGATTTAGAAATTAGCATTTACAAAATGAGAACATTGATGCTGCCTGTAACCTCAAAGCTCCAGATCACTCTCCCCATAGCAAACAACAAAATTATTGATCATAATTTAATAATCTGAACATTAAGCCATTTTACCTTACCTCTTGCATAACTCAAGCCATAAAATTTCATGACCTTATTTTTGCTCTGTGGTCAATAGCAGCTTTTGACTAAACATCTTCTGGAGATTCTGGAGAGCCACAGGGCAATTTTTAGCCAGGACTGCACATGGTCACATTTCTCCTGAACACCGGGGTTGAAGCCTGCAGAAATCTACTCAGATCAGACCCTCTGATAAGAGGCTGCCTGTTTGACAAAGTAGCACAGCTGGTTCTGCAGTCTCCATTGGGAATGAGAGTGCATTTACATTTCTGCAAAAGGCATTGAGCAGCATGCGGAGGACAGTTCCATTTGTACTTACAGAAGCCGCACCTGGTGCCCCCTTCAAAGATGAATCCGTTCGGGACAGCCCCGTAGCGCCGCAGATCTGAGAGCTTCCACTGCCCCATGACGCTGGGAGGGAGGTCTTTCACCAGGACAAGGATGTCATTGCAGAAATGCAGGGTAGCAGGCCCACTCTCCAGTTTTGTGCCAGGGGCTACAAAGACTTGAAATCTATGAACTATCAAATAAGGAAAAAAAAATTACTACAGAATATACAAATGTTATGTAAGTCATTCTGTTCAACTGTGGTATTTGGACCAAACCCTGCCCACACCATGAGACTCTGGCATAAAGATCTACGTGGAGCCCAGACAGCCACGTGTAAGTAGCTGTAAGGCCATTACCTCTATTATGCCGGTTTAGGATTGGAAAATATCCACCATATCTTGCTCTAATGCTACAAATTATTAAAGCTGCAATGGTATATTAATTTATCCTAAATCCTCCAGGCTAATCCCTATCTCAGATTAGACAATCATCCAATCCAGACTTCACTTACCTCTTCCATCCTTGCATCATTACATGGGTTGCTCTCTGTCTCCTCCTCTAACCTGTGTCTCTCCTTTCCCACATGTATGCAATAAAAATAAAATGGTGATCAAGGAGCCCAAAATCCAAGGCTCAAAGAACTAAACAAATCTCTCTATCACTGACTCATCTGCAACCTTTAATAAACTGCTTCACTTCCTCCCTAGCAGTAAAATGAGGAAAATTACATTTTTCCACCTTTGTGATTATTTCATGAGTAGATGCCAAGACATTTTATATTACTAGGAAACTAAGTGATTTATAAGTAACAAACACTTCTAGATGTCACTTAATTTTTTCATATTTCACATCCTGAATTTTAAAAGAGTGGAGAAAGGAAAAGAAACATCTATCTCATTCAAGTTTCCAAAATCCAGGTTCAAATCCCAATTCCAGTATCATCTACATTGCAGTATCCTTACCTAAAGTAGTTGTTCTAGGCTGGTGTCCCATTTACTCTTCCAAGATTATTGCATTCTGAATAATAAGTTATTGGGATCACTCAAATCTCAGCGTTTCAAAGGGAACGATTTAAGTGAGCAAGCATATAATTCCCCAACAATTGTTTTGACCTCCACTACTGCTCTAGTTTCTTTCATATTGTGATTAGACACAAAAAAAAAACCAACCAACAAACAAAATAAAAACAAAAAACCCATAACAAATTTAAAAAAAACAAAAACAACATCTGTCTTGGTAGAGAGAAGCATCAAGACTCTTATATTTCCAGAGGGGGGTTTTGGTGGTGTTTATCAAGAAGCAACACAGATTTAGTTTTTGGTTATGCATCAAAGATCACACGAACAGCTCCCTGCCTATGAAATCTACTGGGTAACTTCCAGGTACTCTCAGTTCTTGCATCAACTCTTCCCTGTTTCTTGCCCATGCCTCTTCAAGCATCACAAATTTCATCTGGGTCTGACTCTTGCTTCTCATCTAACTGCTTGCTGTATTCTTAGTCACGATCCGAGCTGTAAGCCAACTCCTCATCTATGACATGCATTTGCTAAGTTCCCTGAGGCTCCAGCAGAATTAGCCACAAAGTCATTCGAGTGAAATGTGCAAGGAGACAGAGATAGATCTAACTAACCACAGCTCTGCTTACAGCCCTGCCAGCAGCACTGCTAGGGAGCAAATCAATAGTCACACCATGTCCCCTTTTGGGCACGCAGTTGTTACGCAATCTGCTTAAACATCAGCTATCAAAAAGATAGCAAAACCATCATGATCAATAATGCTCACAAAGCAATCTTTAATGCCATTTGTATTCCTCTGCCCAGTATTTTGCTGGCAATTAAACCATGGCAGAAGCACCATCAGGACTCTTTCTGCTTCATAACTGAGGAATGAAGCCCACTCTTCACACAATCAGTTGCAAGTTACAACAGCTGCTGAAAACAAAGAGCTCCAGTCCAAGTTCTAGACCACTGTCAAAATACAGCATATCCAACTCTGAACAAAGCCAAAGTAAAAGGAAAAGCATATTTGAAAATAAAACTTTTCCCATACACTGCCTTTGAGGTATATTGGCATTTTTTTCAAAATTTTTCCCAGCCTTTGACTTCTCTTACTCTACAAAAAAAATTTGTGAAGACACAGAGCTGAGTATATCCCCGAACAAAAGGTACTACTTAAATCCATCACTTTCTTCAGCCCATCTTTTCTTTTTCACAGCTATGCACTGACCTGCAGTACACTAACTTCTCAAAATGAGTTGTGAGCCCAAGCACATTCCAGGAATCACATCCACTTCATCTGCTAAAAACTGAGAGAAAACACTGGGAACTCCAGTGTGAACGCCTCCATTCTGTGGTCCTCATTCAAGAACAGTGTCAGCTCCTTTCACTTTTTTTTTTTGCTTCCCAGACTCTGAGGTCATCTCTCTCTAGCCTATTTTTATCATCCAGCCACCTTATTTTCAAGGCACACAAAGGCACCCTTACTACACTTTAAGAAAAAACACCAATCACCATCCTCTCTACATCTTCTCTCTTTTCTAGTCCTCTGTACTCAAACTAGACTCCCTTTGACTGTGTTCTCCTAACTGAACATGCACTGAAAGACAAAATTCTGAAAAAAATTCAATGCTTTAGTTTATTCCCCTGCCCCTAAGATTTTTTGCAATTAACTTTATAAAATTATTGCCAGTTCAACAAATTACACTTGTTTCCTTACTTCTGCATTTCTTCACTTCCACACACACAATCTCTCCCACTTCACCTTTATTCCATGGCTGCACATGTCATAATCTAGTAGGCTCTATTCCTACCTCATTCACAGCTTTCCACGAAAAAAACTCCTCACTGCTTTTGCATGTCCTCCAATTCCAACCTTAACCCTCACACCCAGACTGAGATTACTCCAGCACTACATCAGTGCAAGATCATAAAACACAGACCTACTCTGTTATATTCAAATACTCCTTTAGCTTTTAGGATAAGTCTATGCTATATATAGATCCCAAACCTAGTTTATAAAACCAAACAAATGACCAAAAAACCAAAACAAAAACACCAAACCAGCACTGGAAGACTGTAGAGCTGTATCATCAAAGTGCACCAACCACTCCAGCTACTCATGCTTGTATTGTTCAGCAACCCTTCTAACCTTTCCTGTTATGCAAGGCTTCATATTTGATAGCCCTGAGAGGTACATCCACACATCTCACTTCTCATAGTCCTACCTATTTTTACTGTAAAATTCCCAGGCCATCTTTCTGCATGTGTACTGCAAAGGAACGAGCCCACAAACCCAACAGATGGCAGAGCATATGTAACAAATGATAAAGATTGCTAATGTGTGTCTCCCACACACCTACCCTCCTTCCCTAGTTATGACTAAACAAACATAAGACAGATACTATGGATTACCAACATTATCCCTCTTTGTTCACCACAGTTCATTTTGGAGCTGCTAACCAAGAAAATAAAATAGGAGGAAGGAGAAAGGTGAAGTTAGCTGGAAAGAATGTGTCTGATGACACTCCTTAGGGCAAAGTCTCTTTCTGAAATGGCACACTAGCAGCAATGAGAATTATCAATGCAACACCCAGTAGGCAGCTCAGCAAACTGGGCATGAACTGGCAAAATTCTACTCAGGACTTTGCATCTCTTAATTCAGGCTCCCCCTGAGCCCTTTTGCCAGAATCCCTGAGTCAGTTGTAGGACCAGAAGCAGAAGTTTGATCACTTTGTTTCAAAGCTACTCACCATCAGTGTCCAAATCAAAACCCCAGGTTAAGAGCTGTCATAGTTATCCATCAGTACTGGGTGGTACTGTAGCCAAAACCTATTGGACGGGATACCTGCTTTAACATCTAAGGGAGAAAACAGTTTGTCCACACTCAAATGAGTGACGGTCTTGTCCTGTACTGTTTTATTTGCATTTTAGCTTCACTTTTCTTTGGGTTTTTTTTATCCTGTGGGGGGAAAAAACAAACCAGAGTGAGAAGACAAAGGTTACCTTCCCCCAGACTGTAGCGTATTCGCACATCCCAGGCGTACATGGTTTCCTTGTTGTCAAATCCCAGCATCACAACCTGGGACAGACAGATGATGGCGAGCGTGTGATTCAGGCCCTCATAGGAGAGCCCAGGATCCAAGCCACAGATGTCTTCTAAGGTCATGCTGCTCCTCTCCTTATGCCCTTTTGCTCGTTCAGATTTATCCTTGTACACCAGCATGAGCAAACAGTCTAAAAGGAGCAAAACTGTCAGATATGATGATGCAGAGCACAGACCATAACAAATTTCTCAGCACTCTGCTGCAATACAAAGGAGCTTTAGACAACTGCAGGATCAGCTCTATCAAGTCAATGTAAAACTCTGATTTCTTTTCCCAGCTCATCCCCAGGTAGTTTATAGTTCTCGTTTTCAAGAAGCAAACACTGAAGGTGTGTTTTAAGGGTTCAAAAACAGGGCTCAAAAATAAGGAGGTCAGTAATAAATCCTCCCTATTTTATTCAAAGTCCAGTGGCATTTCAGATCCTCTCCTGAGTCTGGGGGGACTGGGTCATTGATTCAGAGCATTAGGAGCTATGCTAGGATAGCTGTTCACATTACAGACTCTAAAGACCGAGAGGCTATTGTTGTCTGCATTTTCATTAGAACATACTGAACCACAAATGAAATTCTTACAATAGCTCACAGATTACCCAGCCACTAAATGGCAAGCAGACTGCGCTGTGAGATTGCTCCTGTCAGCTCAGGTTTCTTAGTTAAATGCTACACAGCAGCCATTGCTAAAAATCATTATGTGCCACACCTTCTTTTATTTATTTATTTTTTAGTGGTTGGTTGTGTCACCAGTTGTTATTAAGGCCTTCCCAGAGGTGTTTATTACACAGTAACCATGCAATGGCAGAAACCAGTGAAAGTGCCACAGCCCCATGGGGAAAGCAAGCATTTCACAAGCAAACCCAAAAGGAAAGGGGAGTCACCTCTCCCACCTTTTGCATTTATGACAAAAGCAGCCCTCTTTCCCCCATATTCATTTCCTATCACACAGCACTCAGACATAGATGAAATTAATGGTCAATATCAAAGCTGCAACATCCACAGCTTTAGCTGAGCTAAAACCACCAAAGACAAAGACCCCCCCCTTGCACCATTTTATAAATACTGAGGCTGGTGCTCCCAGCCCCACTGAGGTGCCCTGCAGCTCTCAGCTGGGCAAGGAACTGGCAAAATCTCCATCCACAGAGATGAAAAATGACTGAAAGACTGAACTGTCTGCCGACTAATGCAGAGCTTTGCATGGATTCCCAATTGTCTTTGTGCACCTGTTGGCAAAAACAGCTGCAACCACGGTATTTAAACATTCTGCAATACAGCTGTGTGCCTGAAGTACAGCTATGGTGTACATACCAAGAAAAGCAAATCACCAGGGGCTTTTTTAGTAAACCTGGCTAATTTAGCTAGAATAAAAATAGTATTTTTGAAGAATAAGCTACATTAACAGTCAGGTTCCACCATCTACAGCCTTCAAAGCTGGCTTGCTCACAATAAAAACTCAGGCCCACATTCACAGGTCTGTGTACTAGCTCTAGGACCAAGAGATGCCCTTTCACATAGGGAGGTTTCACAGATTTAGATGAGACGCAGATATTTAAAACACTAAAATATGACTGTAACAACTCAGGTAACCAAGAATTACTAAGCCTTCAGTATTCCAGGAAAGGCTGCCATAATCCATTCTGCAGCAGAGCAGATTCACGTTTTCCCAGTGTGGGCAACATTTAGCCCTGGAGAGATGTACTTTTGGGCCCAAATGTTTTCCCTCTTGGGAACAGAGGGGGAAACCTGAAGCCTACTTTTCCCTCTGCAGCAGTAAAACATCAGCTCTGTGTAACGTTTTCAATTCCCCCTTCAGAAGCATGGAAACGGTCTTTTTTTTTTCCTTCTTCCTTAATTCAAAATGTCATTTTATTTTTAAATCGAAGTGATATTTTCTGTCAAAACACTGATCAAAAATAACTACCGAGCTTACAATGTCAGGGTTTTTTTTGGTGTGGCTTTTTTTTTTTTTTTTTTACAGCCAGCAGTCGCCCTGAAGAAATAAGTTCACTCCAAGAAAATTAAAAAAAAAATTAAAAAGTGCATTTTGAACCGTCACCAAATCCAATGCCAATGCTTTGGAAAGTCACTTTTCCCGTTGTTTTCAGTGAGCGCAGGAGCTCGCCCCGAGGCCGGACGCGGCTCCCGGGCAGCGCAGCTCCGGGACGGCCCCGCC
>NW_005054372.1:1438274-1446456 GCF_000277835.1 Geospiza fortis | reverse complement strand
CGCCCGGGCGGCCGCAAAGCCCGCACCGGACTCGCTCCGTGGAGCGGGGCCCGCCTCTGGCCGGCCCGAACGCCCCCTGCCCGCACCTTCCTTAAAATGCTCATTTCTCACTTTCCAAAAGTGTAATTACAGCTCTCCTTGGCTCCCATAAGACGCTGCCAACTACCCCAGATAAAAATACTCTTCTCACTTTTTTTTTTCCTCTTTGCAATACAACTGTCACGAGATAACAACCCGCTTACACGAAACCAGAAACAGCTACAATTAATAGAATAAGATGTGTTAATGATGTCCTCAGATTTATTTCCACGAGCAATAGACTAATTAGAGTCCATTATTCCAAAAATACTCCTGCTGCATCTTATTTGATGGTAATTAGCTCTTCAGCTTTTTTTAAACAGCACTACAGCACATTTTTCTTTCAGTAGCATAATAGAAGGGGTTTTTTTAGATGTTTGCATTTATTTCTTCCTTTTAAATCGGTCAGTTTGCATGGAATAACATACAATTTAATAAAACAATCTTTTAAGTGTGTTTCATAATGAATTAGGGAAGTGTTTGTTCAACTGGCTTTGCATTCTAATTCGATTTCAATATAGAGCTAGGAAAAATATCAAATAAAATTTCACTAGTACATTTGAGTTTGGTTTTCGTTTTAACCAAGGCAATAATCACTTAAAGGGGGTGAAAAATACAGAGAATTAGTTTCCATGGGGTAATGCTCAACAGAAAGGCAGGGAGCAGATGCTGGAGTGCCCCATGGGAGTGAGACTGATGTCAGGGTGTGAGAGGCCAGGACATCTCTCAACCTGGACATGTCCTTGCCACCCCTGCTCTGTGTTTGTAATACTGTGCTGTTCACCTCCCAGCTGAGGCTCAACCGATTTTCATTTAGTTCCACCAAGCCATTGCAGTCACAGTGGATAAACAGGCTGCTTTGAAAGCCACAAATTAATTTTAATGCATTCAAAGTATTCAAATTAGTATCAGCTGGAGATCTGTCATTTAGACCTTTGAGGGCAGAAAACAGACTATTCAATCTATGTTTTACAAATGTGTTATTATTTGTACTGGTGTTGCTGTGTACTGATACAAGCACCATAGATTTTAAAAACAGGACAGCTAAAAAAACTCTACACCAATTGTCAGAAACACCAGTCTAACACCTTTCCTATCAAACAGCCACCTTCTTTACTGCAAGAGAAGACCAAGTGAGTATATACAACATGAAGCTGCAAGATCAAAACTGCTCACAATGTAGACAGATATTAATTTCAAAGTGAAACTGAAGTCACAGAACAGATACAGACATTCAGAATGGCTTCATCTTTGAGTGGAAACCTGTTCCTGATGAATTCCTTCCAAAGAGCAAATTGTTCCTCCCTGCTGATGCAGCACTTGTCTGCAGTTAGTCCGGTACAGTTAGTCCGGCCACATGGTCATTTTCATTTTAGGGCATTAAACAAGCCAGACTCATACTGCAAATGGCCAGGGAGGCAGAGCCACACAAAAATCTTCAGCTTGGTTTGAAATCAAGATCCCAGAGGTGGGCATTAATATTTCAAGCTAGTGTTTAGTGCCTCAGAAAAACAAACTAAAGGCTTTAATCCCGAGACTCACGGTATCAATAGCTTAATAACATACCCAGGTGCTTACATCTGCCTACTGGAAATGTGTGTGACACTTGGATTAAACTGGGAGCACCAGCAGCTGAAATTGACCCTTATAGAGAGATTTTCAGGTATCTTCCAGCACAAAATGTTATTTCATCTTTCTACCAGCTCTCAGCCTCTAGAACTGCCTACAGAGGGATTCAAAGATCTTACTGTAAGTTTATATATAACAGACTAAGTTCAAGAAACAGAGGGTAAATGTTTTTATTAAGCAGTTTACATCATTATCTAGATTAGCATTGTTGTATATTTGTACTTACACAGATGCAGTTTTGGTTATTTTTCCTTAAAAATCTCTTTTAACTGCCAATAACATTCACCACTACTAAGAAACCCATGAGGACACTGCAAACAAAAAACACATCTGAATATCTAGGTATCACTTTAAAATTCTATTACTTTAAAAAACAACTTTGCTTGAAAAAGTTAAGAGAGTTCATAAATGTTCATTACAAGGGGAAAAATACATTTCACAACAACACCTAAATGTACCCATCTGACACAGCTAAAGGAAAAAAAAAAGAATTTTCCATTCTTGTCAGACTTTTTCTGTTGAATCATTTTCTGCCTGTTTTTGCTCATACAGCTGAGTCCACTGCCTCTAAACATCTGTAATTATTGTAATAATTGCTTTGGTTGGTCCCATATAAATTCCACAGACCATGACAGTAAAGCCTGTGGTTTATGATATCACCAAATCCCTAAGGGAAATGTCAAGCTGCACCCCAGCCATCCAGTTGAAAAATCTGTTATAAGAAACCTCCTTTCTGAGTTATCTAAATAGTTGAACAACTTGTTAGTACAAAACCTAAGACATCTTCAAAACATTGTCAAATTAAAGAAACATTGAAGGATTTATCAGCAAGGTGAAGTGTTTCCATTGCTATCCTCAGGGCAAGGAGCAGATTAATAGTCTGCAGAAGGTCCTGGCTGTATCAACCTAAATCAGCTGCTCCAGATAACAACATTTTTCAGCAAAAGACTTTGAGCTCTCTGGAGCTGTTGCATTAACCTTGCTGGAAAATTGCACACCAGATTCAGCAGAGCTCTGAGACATGTTCCTGATTTTACGTCAGCGGAACACAGAAATATGTTTATATAAAAATATGCTTACGTGTTTGGTTGAAACAAAACCTAAACCCTCTGGTTTCTTTCCCCAGACTTGTTGCAGTTAGCTGAGGAGCAGCTTTACCTACATTGTTCTCTTAGTGTCTCTTGCCCTGGGCTTCAAGAGATCATTTCTCAAGGAGAGGGAATTTCATTTTTGATTCTCCTGTTTATTTTTTCATTTCAGCTGAGAATACAAGGACAATATTGTTGCAGGTTGGTTTGGGGGATGACAGCTCCACCAGAAACTGTAGAACAGGTCAAGTCCCTTTTTAGGTAATCCACCAAGCAGACAGAGAGTTGCAGATTTTTGTGCACTGTCTCAATATGTTTGAGATTTTTTTATTATGACAAATAAAGGCAGTCATGTGTGTCGAGCAATCTACAGCCCTTGAATGATAGATCAAGGCAGCTGACATCAGATGGAGCAGGGCTGCTTTCGGTGGTCTGGCTTGGAACTGCTAAGAATTACCATGAGAGTTTTCATACCAGCTTATAATAAAGTATATATGCCACTTTAATAAAACCAAAAGACTCCAGAACCCTGTTTCAAATGTTAGTGTATTTAACTATTCAACCAGTTTTTCGGGGGCCTATTTTCTCATTAATCCACTTGACATAGTTTGTCACTCTTGTGTATACTCCAGGTTTGTTGACTCTGCCGCAGCCATCTCCCCAGCTGATAATTCCATAGAGGTAAGAGATGTCATTTTCCTCACAAGCCAGAGGTCCACCAGAATCTCCCTGCATCAAAAGTAAGCAAAGGTTATCTAATTGGATAGAAAGCAGTCAGAAGATCAGTAAAACTAAAAAAAAAAAAAAAAAAAAAAAAAAAAAAAAAAAATAGAAATTAATAAAAGCAGTTTACTGAAGTTTCATTATAGAAAGCATTTTTAGTCACATTCAAACATAATGGTGGATTTTAAAAATTACACATTAACAAAAGTATCAAAATATCAGATTTTGTTTAAAAATATGAAAATTTTAGATTCAGACACCTACTGAAAAGCAGTAGGTTGATGTAGATAATTTTCAATGGAAGTGAACAAGCCTTTGGGGCTTGGCACTGTGTTGTAATATCAGCACTGCATGGAGAGGCTACATGGGTGCATTTGGAGAGTTTCTCGATGCAGTTTATTGCAACTTTCAGAGAACATGAGAGTTTTCAAAGAAAGGTGTTGCATACAGCCACACTTTGGCACTGTGGGATACTGTAATTTTATGTGGCATATGGGGTTTTCCATGCACTTGAATTTGCGACTGAGTATTTATCTTGTCATTAAACCATAAACTGGAAAGCAGCCCAAACTACACTACAGCAAGGGTTAATTTTGGATATTTCTACTTATATTAAACCTTGAAAACATTCAGGACAGGATTTTTTATTATTTTCATTGTTATTCTTAGATTGACTTTCTAGAGAAATTAAAATGTAATAAATTAAAAATGTGACTTAGTAAATGGTACTGGTGAAAGCAGCCATCACTGCAGTTATTTAAGACTAAGGAGAAATATTTTTTTCCTATCTCAAAAGAAAAATTTCTTGAGACAAAAATACATAGGAAAATTGTGTTGCCTTTATATTGAAGATAAGTGAGGGACATCAGATGAATTTTTGCTTGTTTGCATATTTTTCACAATTAGTCTGATTGCAGTTTTGGCATCAGTGTACTAATTAAATGACAAAAGTTTCCAAGAAAATCTTTTAAAAATATTTTAAAACACATTGTCTGTTTGAAGTTTCTTGATCTTGGAATATTTTTTATACATAACAGATGGTTTACAGGTTAATATCCTAAGTACATTAAGAAAACCCAGAGGTCAGCTACATCTGTTGTTACATTAAGGGGTCTTCATTATTTCTCCTCAGACCCCACTACAAGTCTGACCATAGGGAAAAATGAATTATTGATTCACTAATGATGATTTCATGTCATGAGCACTGTTCTTCAGCAACATCTATTGATTCAAAATTGCTGTTTCTCAGACCTTGTAAATCTCTCCAGGCCACTTGTATTTGTGCAACTCCTTTCTCCTTCCCTCTACTTTCTTTTTTCCTTCTCATTCCCAATTTCTGTTTTTCCAGGGCAGGGAGAGAGAATCAGCTGTAATGCTGTCTCTTATTTGCACTTCCTGGGAAAGGCAAGGGGAGCTGGGCAGGCAGGGTCGTTTCCATCCCTCTGGCTCTGTGACCCCTTGCAGCCTCAGTCTCAGCCTTGGCCTTGAGCCACTGCTGGCTGCTGCCATTTTGCTCCTGCCACCTTTCTTTGGATATGTTCATGACCCCTGTGGGGCTTCCAGCACACAGTATACATGACATTCTTTCCTGCACTCACACTGCCAGCTATTAGCTATGTGCTGCCTTTTCACGAGTTTATGTTAATAGAGCAAAACCCTCCTCCTTCAAAATGAGCTGTAGATGAAATCTGAAGTTTTATGTAAGGAATAATCTGATCCTTCATTTTAAGAAGTCTCATCTATCACCACAACAATTCTGCATCCTTATTCAGAGCTGAGGTGTGACACAACTGAAAGTAGTGAGAGCATGAGGTCATTCCATGAAAGACTGAGGTTACATAACACAGTTTCCTATTGACTGACATTCTACACCATTCAGTCACATCCACTATAGAAACCTCAGTTCCTTCCTCCAAGCCTCACCACTGCTCCTCACCTCCTACCCAGGTGTCCTTATTTTCCCTCAGGCAAGAGGCAGCAGCTCTGGGATTTGTCCCCACTCAGGTTCATGCTGATTTTCCTGCTGGCACATCCCTGCCAGCTGGGCACAAATCCATTGCCACCACCTGCAGGCTCAGCCAGGACTGGAGAAACACACCCTCCAGTGCACAGCCACTGCCTTATGTGAAGGCAGGAGGAATGCAATACCCTGGAGCTCTTCTGTGGAGCTTAATTGACATTGAACATGAGAAAAAATAAAGGTGGAAGCAGTCATATAAGGTTCTTTTCTTTAGGAATATTACTTTTCTTTAGGAACACTGTAAAATCAAAAGTAAGAATTGTAACACTGCAGCATTTATGACCCAAATACATTTCTATCACCTGCCTAGAGATGATGCAGCATTACCTGACAAGCATCAGATTTGCTATCAAAGTAGCCAGCACAGAACATATTTTCTGTGAGTTCTGTTCCATAAATTTCAGGACTTCTGCACTTCTCCTCTGGAATAAGTGGAACCAGTGTTTCTTGCAGGACATCTGAATAACCAGATATATCTTTAAAAAATTTCCCAGAAAGGAAAAGAAAGTCATTTTTACAGAATGTCAAGAGCATAACAGGAAAACACAAGGCACAACACATTTAACACATAATAAACACATTTAACACCTCTCAGTAGTGTTCATGTTATGGATGTCTTTAAAACAAAATAATTTTTATAGTGACCACTTTCTGATCCTCCAGTCAGACTCCATAAAATAACTGTATTGCAATGTCCAGTCATTGATACATTTTGGCTTCTCTCATTTTCTAGAGACTCAGCAACAGTACCCCAGCACTCCTCTTCTCACCTGTTTCCAGATGTGATAATAAATCATCCATTTTTCAGTGACTCTATTACTTCTTTTTATCTTTAGACTACATATTTAGACTGGGATATTTGCTCATACTTTATCTGTCACCAAATTATGGCAGCCAGCTCCTCAGTCCTTCTCATCTACCTGCATTGGTCTTTGCTATCTCAACAATGAAGCAGCATGGTCCAGCCTCATATTCCTGAAATTCCTCCTCTGAAAGGATGGGATGATTTTTCCCACCTTTCTCAATCTGGGTGTAAGCACTTCTTAGCCCAAAGTCTACCTGGCCTTCCCCTATCAATGTTTTCAAAGTTTCTCGATGGTGAAGTTAAAAATCTCTATCTGGAGAAACCAGAAGAAGGGAAGGATTCACTTCACTAAAATTCCAGGTTTGGCACTCCAACAAGCTACTTTCTCCCCTCCCAGTCCAGTGAGATCTAGCTAGCTCATGGCTCCTTCCATCCTGAAATTAGTGCAAACATTTGGTCAAAAGTACCACACTTCAAATTTCAAAGTCTATAAAGGAAGTTCAGGATGATTATCTCAGATGTAAATGTTCTAAACTCCAAAGGTAGGTATAAAGAATCCCACCAGAAGTCCCTTGCAAAACATTTTACCAAACTCTCAGTTGTATAACGTATACCGCAGCGTTATGTTTTTATTATCATAATTTTTTTTCTACAAATATCAGCTCTCGTTTTACTCACTCTCATGCTTGTGTCCCCATCCAGAAATCTGACATTTCAACTGGTCAGGGAAAACAGTGTTACTTTCTGGCAGGCATATGGGCTGAACAAACTGGGACTTGACAGCACAACGTTGCCCGTTCTTCTTCAGCTTAATCAAAGCTGCAGAATAGAAAATGCAGGAGGAAGAAAGTGACTGTTCCCTTTCTTTAATGGGATTGGCAGTAATGGGTCTCAGATACAAATTTAATTATCCCCTAAGCCTCTCTTAATTAAGATATTTCAATCAAAGACAGACAGACTCATCTCAACAGCACCTGATTTCACAGCAAATTGAAGGCTGAAACATTCAGCTACTCCCCTTGTGGGAATATTTATTTTATGCTATGCTCACTGAGCAGATTTTGCTTCACTGCCTCTGTAGAGAAGGGGGAAGATAGAAAATACATGTGTCTCCTCCCACCTTATAGTTAAATAACAGTGACATATCCCCAACTTTCAGCTGAAATAAGTGGGATGTGCAAATACTCACTGCTTCTGAAAGCCTGGTCACTGGCCTAATTCCAATTCCATTTAAAAAATTAATTACTCCAAGAGCTGGTGTGTTTCGTGTCCTGTTATCACTGAGTTCAGCGAAATTCAGGATCTTTAAAATTAAGGAATAAAACCTTGGGACATTTCAAAGCCAAGCTTCTTGAAGCTGCACAATATTACATAACCTACACAATCTTTACTAAGCAGTTATGGGGTTGAAAATAGTGTAAATAGATAGCTGTGCAGCATCATGAGATTGACACTGAAATATTTCAAAAATTGGCTCCCCGTAGAAAATCTCTTTCAGTTGGTTATAAAGCAGCAAAGGGGGCTTTGTACTGGGTGGAACAAGGACAGTATGTTAGTTTGGCCACACCACTCAAAGAGATGAGGTAATGTGGACACACTTATTAAACTTTCTCATCAGGCCTTTAGGAAGCTCAGAGTTTTGTGAGCACAGCTGTGTGGAAAGCAAGTGACCTCACTGGTCTTATTTCTCTACCAGGTAGTTTTTTGCCTTAGTGGAACATAGAAGCAGCATCTCACAGCCTGAGAAACTCACACAAACCTTGTTCCCACACTTCCTCACCTTGCTCCTCTTCCCCACTAACTCTGTCTGCTTCTGAATCCCTCAGATTTCCTAGCAAA
>NW_005054372.1:1394588-1438262 GCF_000277835.1 Geospiza fortis | reverse complement strand
TCAGCAGGACAAAACTCTTCTGTTGCATCAGAAGAAATCACTGACTGGACAGAACAGGCACCTGCATCTTCTCCCCACAACACAGTTTCTGTTTTCTCATTTATTTTTGCAATTGGGCTTGTCTTAGGCACTCCATGTTCAGCTCTCCCTAGAATTGGTCATAGCCCACTGGTGAGGCATGCCTACCTAATTTCAGAGTAATTAAAAAAGCTATGAGATCTCAAAGCTTCATGGGTGGTTTTCACCAGGAGATTTGAGAGCAGAGCAATGTCACAAATCCAGTTTGTCTCCTTGTACATTGTGACAGAGTTCCCACCAACACAGAACTTGAATGCTTTTTGCTATAGAGTAGAAAATACTTACCATCTGTGAGCCAAAAAAAAGCCAGTACATGCCTGACCTAAAATATTCCCAATGTCAGGCTATTAAATAATCTCACAGACAAAGTACTCTCACAGCTTGATGCCCTGGGGTGACGTGACAACTTTCACAAGAGCAGATCAGAAAATAAGAAATAAGTTGCTGCTCCATTGTCATTCTGACTAATATTATAAGGTCAATCAGAAGGGCATTTAACTTCTGACTGATAAGACAGCTGATTTTTAAATCTATCTCAGTGTATAAAATGATTCTTAGTACCACAGGTTTTCAGAGCAGATGGGGTTATTACATTCATCTAGTCAGATCCTTTATACAATACAGACAATAGAATTTTACCAAGTAATTCCTGCATCAAGCCTACAGCTTCTGGTTCAGTTGAAAAAATGCCTAATCTCACAAAGACTTGAAGTGATGATCAATCTGCCACACATCTAGGTAAATTGCTCCAAAGGCTAATTATCATAATTATTTAAAATTTGCAATTTATTTTTCATCTGAATTTGTCTAGCCTTCAGATGCTGTTATCACTCTGGTAGAACTAAGAACCCTCTGCATTCAAAAGCCTCTCCTGGCATCTATGATTTTTCCACTCTAAAGGCAGTTTCTAACAGACCATGTCAGCTTGAAACTAGGTCGAGTAAATGGAAAATAAATCTGTCTGAAGAAAAATACTCACCAATGTCATGTTCGGTAGGATTGAACACTGAATACTGAGGATGCAAGATGTATTTCTCTATCTCAAATGTCTGTGTTACATCAGTTGTTTTATTAAATATTTGTTGACCCAGAACTACTCGAATTGTGGATTTTAGTGGACTGTAATGCAAAAGAGAGACAAGCAGTTCTGTGATTAGCAGGACAAATGCAGCTGATTTTCCAGTGGCTGGGTATCCTATGAACCATTACAACCTCAGCCTCCCACCATGTCTATTGTTTACCCTCTCATAAAGCCTTTACCTGTTTCCCAGGTTTCCTGCCTACAGAGGGCAAGAAAAAAAGGTGTTACAGTGAAACCCAGGCTCTGTGGGTCCTGATTAGCCTAATTAAAGGCTGCTGCTTCTTGAAAGAAGGAAAAGGCCAGCACAGGCACTGTGCCCAGCTGCTGCTTGGCTAACAGGGATCTTTGGGGGATGTAAACACCTCTTCTAGAAACTCAGCTGAGTCAACTTAAACTCAGCTTTGCCAATGATTACAAAAACTGCTCAGAAAGAAAGGAGGGATCAAAAGATGAGTCAGTGGTGGATATCTCATTTCTCCAGGAAAACAGTCTCCTGAAAAAAATTACAGGCATGGGCCAAGATTTAAAGGTACTGGCACATTGACAATTCAGGAACATCTGGGAAGCTTCCACCAAAAAGATATCACCAGTTATGAGATTTGCTTATCTATGTCAAATCTGTTGTCCAGAATCAAATACAACCTGGTGAAGTCCCAAAAGCACATGGATTTAATGGAAAACTTCACAGCCAGAGGAGAACACAGTAATTGCAATTCATACCATCTTTTCTAACTATCAATTTTTTACTTTAAGACCACAGTCCTCTGATATCCAGCATCCTAGGAAAGAAAACTATTAACAACAAGTATAGCAACTGGGAAGTAAGAGACATTTGGGAATAATCAGGAAGTGTTTAGGAAAGGCAATATAGTCTCTAGCTTTGAAAGCAACAGAATTCACATTTCACTCTTGTTCTAAAACCAATTCAAACTGCCTAAGTCTACAATGAATGAAGTTAGCAAGTTTCTTCAACATTGGAGCATTCCTGTGTTTTGTTACCCAGTGCAGGAGAAGGAAATATCTGGTGTTACATGTCATGCACAGATGCAGAGTGGTTTGCATCATTGCAGTTTCCCTGGTTGCATTTCTGTGCCCATCAGGTACGAAAGCAGCACAGAACCTCCCCCAGTACTGAGTGCACAGCAATGACCAGCAGCCATGGACTCAGAGAAAAGAGATTCTGGGCAATTGCAATGCAGAGAGATGCTACAAGAACTGTGCTTAAGGTTAACAAAGGAAAGGGCTACGTGTATTCTGTAGTACCGAAATACATGACAATAAAATGTTCTTCAATTAATATGTAAGGCCATGATTTTCTCAGTATTTTTGCTGTAGTAAATCAACCTCCTTGAAAACCAAATTTTGGGCCTGTAAAACAGTGGAAGTTCACTTTCTGGAACAGTATTTAGAATAATTTTAGAAGTACTGAATGGTTCTACTAGGACTTACAGATGGTTCATTCAGGAAAAGAAATAAAACAGGAGGGGTTACAGAAAAGAAAAAAGAAATAATTGAGCTGCACAGGTATCTATTGTCGCCTAGTGGAAAGCAGTTGGAATTGTGACTACCAGAGGTACTAAACAAACAGAAGAGCACAGATTACAATGCAGTAATTATGGAAAATCTGTACGTACCAAACGACCAGCTGGAAGTGGGTGGAAATGTCCTGAACAGCTGCCAAAGTTAGTAGCTATTTCACAACATTTGAAAAACAAATGCATTGTGGCTTGAGCTCCAAATGCTTCAGTATAGCATTCACAGTGGTATTATTAGCTCTAAAAGCTATCAGTGTCTATATTCTGGCAAAAGGTTTTCTGTTTCTCTTGGCTTCTTTACTATGCAAAGGAACAATGGGCATCAAATGATGTAACATTTTTCCCTTCAACGTGATCAAACTGAAATCAGGGAAAGTGGTGAACATTTGTAGAAAATTAAGTATTTAGAATAAAGTAAGAGCATTCTATACTCAATATTTTCTCCAGTGTCCCACAGGAGAAAACAAAAGAAAATCAGCTTCAGAAGTTTGACAGTTTAGTTCTTCCATGGGGCTTTTTGTAAAGCTCAGCCCACTCTATTTGTGTCAACCAACAGTAATTTATCATCTCCAATAAATCATTGCTTGGCTGTCTCAGCCTTTCTGAGCAAAATACAGCAGAGAGCACAGTCATCTCTGTTATATCTCAAAACAGGCATAAACATTCAGAAAGGTAACCAAGAAGAAGATAAATACTTCTGTTCCCCTGCAGGTTCTTGTACATGCAATGCCCCATTCTATGTGCTGCTTCACCTTACCTTATTCCTTTAGTCAGGGTGTTTAGACTCTCTGAGACTCCTTCAGGAACAAGATAAGGGTTTATGGGATTATAGTAGTCCAAGACATTTTTCAGATCATGACGAGTATTCAAATTGACAGAAATTCCTTTTGAGGCATTGTTCTTTTATAATCTCATCTTCTTTTTTGTTTCAGTTCAGGTTTGTTGTGAGGACCCACTGTCACACTAAGGGGTGAGCTTACCTGTTAGCAAAGCAGTGTGCTGCTGACACAACCCAGCAGGTCTGAACCAGGCTGCCACCACAGAAACTCGCTCCAATATATATAGCTGCTGTCCAGGGGTGAGATCCAGGCAGAGATGAAGATCCCCCAACAATCCTAGGTCTCACAAAACTTCTTTTTGTATGTCTTCTTCCACATGGTCTTTTGGTGCTTGCAGAACTGTCTACTTTGTCTGGAACTAGTGGCCTCCTTTCCCTGCTTGCTGAGATAAAAAGGGATATGGCTTCAGACTACCAGAATCTTTGTGTTTTACGTCTCATACATCTTCAGGATGCGGACCTCTCATTGCTCACAGAGGTCCACTCCCTTTTCTGGGCCTGTAATTCCCAGGGTGATGAAAATTTTTAACAAAACATCAGTAATTTCTGGTACCTTGCATGTTCTAGCAGAAAATTTGGGGCTATTGGGATGGTTGTGACCAAAACAGTAGTATGACACTGCTGCTATTTTAGGACCAGAATCACAGACTGTATCACAACTCCAAAAATGCAAAAAAAGCCTGTTGTTTACTGGAAACGGTAAAATATTCAACACTTCTGGGAGCAGTAAAGCATTCAAAATTACACAGTGAAACCTTGTTGTAGTGTCAATAAATCCTCATTCATTCATAACATGGATTTTAAGAAAGCCTTTACATACCACAACTTGGAATGTCACAATACTCCCAAGACAAGCTGCTGTCCTTCATGATGTAACACCAGGGCTTATCATCATCATCTGGATTTCTGGTGAATTCAGGGGAAGAGGGAATTACAAGCATTAACCACAGTGTTGTTCCAAGCTTCCCAAAGGTTTTCTTTTTCCTCTTGCACCACGCAGAGCACTGACAGGGCTCTCAGATTTTGAGCCATCTGACAAAGTTCTCACCTACAAGGGTGAGCAGCTTTTCAATATAATTCTTCATCTTAAAACCAACCAAGACTAAGGTTCTCTAGAACATGAAATACTGACATGACTGAACACCTGTAAAATTTGCCTACAAGTATTTGGATGCATGAGCACATTCACAGCATTTAACTACAGCCCACACTGAAGTGCTTTCACAGGTATCAGCTCAGCTATTTTCAGAACTAAATCCCATGGGAGAGATTCCTGGTTTAGGTTATTTTTTAGGCAAGGAGATTCCAACACAGGTAGAATCATAGAAAATCCATAACAAGAATAGCTAGCAAAAATGAATTTGCAAATCTCAGGTTCACATTCCCTGGAGAGTCTGAGGAAATGAGAGATTATTTCAAGAAAATATTGTATTCCTCAGAAAGGTTGGGAAAAGAAAAAGGAGTAATGGAAACCATTTTGCCCTTTATTACCTTGGTGTTAAACAGATTTTGGTTTGATTCCATGAGGGTTTCTCTGTGGTACAGCCTGTTTTTATCAGTGCATTATAAGTAACCAGAAATCTGCCCAGCTTACACCTCCAAGAATATAGGGAGACTTTATTAGACCAAGAAGAATAGACAAGGTAGTTCAGAGCTCCAGATAAGCAGTAATTCTAATTTCAATTGGATTTATCACAAGCACCAACTTCGATTATTTTTTCTTTTTCAATCTGACTGCTCTTCAGAAAAAGATAAGAGCACTTTCAAATTCTCAGAACTGAAGAAGCAACACAGGTTGAGTCATCTTCCGCCAACAATGTTTCTAAATTAGACTATTTGAAGAAGAAGATATCTGCAGGATTATATAGTACAGCAGAGATATCCCCAGAAATTGTAACAAGCTGACAAAAAAGTGAAAAGCTTTTTTCTCAGCTCTACAGAACATGAACACATCGGCTCCTACACCATTTTGTTCTCTGCATTTCAAATCTGGAAGTGAATATTGGGCATAAATGATGTAAATCAAGAGGCTCAAGTTTCATCAAAGCACAAAGTATGTGCCAGGTAAATTGCCACACTGTGCTGGGACACCATAAATCAAATACTGAAGTGTTTGCATGAGGAGCAAGCCCTGGAAATCAAGGTGGGAGGGTTTAAAGGATGGGGTAGGAATTGTTTATTGTTAATTTGTGTTAGATAGAGAAGGGCTACTTTCAGCATGCATGCTTTTCATCACCAAACAAATTAGGAAGTGCAGTAGATTCTGATTTTCCTGAACTACTGGTCTAAGTTCCATTAAAAACACACACACACACACACACACACAGACACACACATAAATAAGCAATCAAGCAAACAAACAAAATCTTCAATCAAGCAATCAAGCAAACAAACAAAAGGCATCAACCAGTAATTTATGGAGAATCATCTATAGTTTGGCAGGTTTAGCATTTGCTTATCTCCAGGATGAGAAATATTCTCTCTAAATAAAACCATTTCCTTTATTTGTGGATATCTATTGAGCTCATGGATACCTCAGAAACAGGGGGAAGAACATAAGGTGACTGAGGAGAAGGCACAAACCTACATAGCACAAGCTATTTTCTATATAGCTTAACTGCATATAGAAAACTTCAGCAGAAATGTAGTTTATCACTGTGTGGTGCAATCAAAATTGAAACACTGGGATATCTTCTTTGACAATAGTTTTCCTTTGTAAGAAATCAAAAAAAAAAAAATTGACATCCCATTTCAACCTTATTTAAATATAGTGCTTTGATATTTCATTTTCAAATCACTTGCCCCTTTTAAAAATATTTCTTTATGGTATGTCTTTCACAAGCAAAGAATAAAAAGTTAAATTTAGCCATTCCTATTTAGCTAGTGCATTGATTTCTCCTTTTGGATAAGCATTAATGAACAATGTCAAAAGTTTTGCATTATGGTCTCATTTGGGAAAAAAAACTGATTACCCAGGAGAAAAGGACCTGGAATTTCCAGCATTATTTTGTGTCTGAGCTTCTCTCAGCAGACCCAGGTATTGATTGAGCCTTTCTACCAGATCTTGTCTTCTGTACAATCACTCTTGGCAGTCTGGCTGATTACTGAAGTCAGTCTAGCTTTCCTCAGACAGGGGAACCCTGCTTTGAGATCCCTGGCCCTTCATTTCCACACCACATCCATCTCTGGATGTGTACAAATGCAGGACAAACAAGAACTTTCCTCACCTGCAGTAAGGGAAGGGTCCCAGGCCAAGCTCCACCGCTTTCCCAATGCTGTCAACATGAAGCTCTTGGTAAAGCAGGTCAGAATTCCAAGGCAAGCAGCTGTGTCCCGAGATGGTTGTCTTGGCTGTCCCTCTGTAATCTGTGCCATTGCCGATGTAGCACCGTTGGCTCGGGACTGGCAGAGGAAGAGACTGGTCAGGAATCAGGAATCAATGCTAACTGCATGTTAAATACTCACTTCACAGCTGAGGTTTGAAATGAGAGCTCAGCTCTCTAGTGCCTTTCACCTTAAACAGGACCTGAATGCACCAAACAAGAACTTCTTAAATAAAGAAAAAAGGAACCCAAGAAGTTAAAATCTCTGCTTAAAGTTACTAGTAAGTTAACCTCATTTTACACAGGAGCAAGTAACTAATCAAGATACAGAATAGCAGAAAATTACACCTAAAATTTGTACTGTGTATGGAAGATTTCAGTCAGCAATCTGCAGCAAAGTCAGCAATATGGCTGGGATTCCTCTGGTCTAATTTTAGACACAACTGAGCTCATCTCTGGAGACTCCCTCTTTAGTTAATTAAGAGAAACAGAGATTTCTAGTGCCAAACTGATGCAGCCTGTTTGAGGTAACTTTTTTAAGATGAAGTACACCCCATAAACTCCTGTCCACATTGAATGAATCTCCATTGAAAATTTAGGGTGCTTAAGGCAACCAGCTCAAACAGAAACATAGTACTGAAAATTACATAGCAGTTGCTCTGCAAGTGCTTCAAGGGCCTGATATTTGAAAATACTTCTTTTATGGCCTCATATGTACCCATACATATATATATATACACAGACACACTATATTCATGTATATTACAAATGTGTAGCTACATGTTGCAGAAACATCAATTTTGCAAAATTCTAACTAGTAGGTTGAATTTTCTTATTCAAAACCCATGTCTTTATCACCTGCATAAGGGCTATTTCTTCAGCTAGAAGACACATACATATTCTATGACCTGTATACTCAGCTGCCAAGATCTATCAACAGCACATACCAGCATTATGGCTGAAAAACATATGGGGACGCATTTGTATACAAATAGCTTCACTGAGCAGAAAGCCTACACCTCAAAACACAGTTAAGAGCATCCCAAAGGAAACACAAAACCATCTAATGCACAAAAAGGATTAATTGTGACCGAGCTTCAGAGGGTTTCTTGTCCCAGCCATGTCAACGTGACACGTCCTTGACATGTCACAAGACTGGTGGAATCTTCTTCTAAACTTATAGGCATACTTAAAGATATAACATCATTGACCAACTGTTGAAAAACAGCCTCTGAGGATGATCCATCACACCACACAGTGCAGACAGCTATTGCCAAAGACCTGTTTATTTTGACAGAATAAGGTGACACATGAACCAGGGCACATAACCATGACTGAAATAATGAACCACAGTACTGCTGTTAATTACCCTGCCAAGTCATCAGTGTAGTGACAGACCTCAAAACCACAAGCAAGCATATGGCATAAATTTGGGAGATGAAGGTCAAGAAGTTAGGTGGAAGAACATTAGTTAGTATACAAACACTTAGCTAAATCCACGTCCTAGCTTTGTCTGGCAGACACTTCTGACGTGCTGAGATCACATTGTCTCCCATCCACAACCTGAATCAAATTCCCTTTATTCAATGACTGTAAAAATACCATTAAATCAAACTCATGTTTTAAAAACCATAATCTAGGACCTCACAGAAAATAACTTGTCTATCATTTGTACTGTTAGCACAAGTAACCATGTCTTGGCAAACCTGCCATTTAATTTTCGAGCAAGTTGCAAGTTACCCTGCTTTGTTTACCTGAAACAGTGTCATGAAAATACCACAATCATGCTGGATGCTAAGTTTTTTCATTTATGCAGGTGCTGTGTTACTTGTGCTGTATTTATTGTATTCAGGAACAATTTAGAGTGACTACTTTTATGATAATGAAACAAGGGATTGTATTTCAGCACAGACCCAGGGCCATATTCTGCAATACCTGTGGTTTGGATGTCTTGCAGATGGTGTTTACAATTTGTGCTTATCCTTGTCAGGCTTAAAATCCAACATATCTCTGTTTCATCAGGTCTGCCAGTCATTGCTAAAGCTGCCAACATATTTTAACGTGAAGAATTTGGCCTCTTTCTATATCATCCCTCACGTTCTCCTTCTGTAGCTAAGAAGTTTAGATTACATCTTGCACTTGTTGAGAGGAACAGTGATATCTCTCAAGAAGTTTTTTGTTTCTTTTTTGTTTTATGAGGAGTATTTTGGAAACAGGCATAACTTGAGTTAATTTGCTATCCTGTGGAAAGGTTTCTGAGGTGAAATATTAACATTCATTAGCAGCTTTCCATTGGTCTGTGCTCCACTCCAGAAACCTTTACCTGACTGGTTGGCAGCAGCACCATGGTACCCACTAAGGCCATGAGAAGTATCTGCAATGCTTTATACATTTTATCACCTATAATTCAGGAAAAACCGTTTTTAAAAATATTTCTGCAATTATTGCAGTCATGTAGACCTTCTGCCTCTTATTCCCTTTTTTGAACTGTTACAGCACTGAAAAACTCTCTTTTTCCCCCTTTGTCAGAAATGGTGTGTAGGTGGTCTGCTTTCAGGAGTTCTTAATGGATTGCTCTGACTGGGAACTGTTCAGTCCCAAATCCACATAGCTTCCACAATGTCTCACAACTCTGAAACATATTTATTTTCCTATGTGGAAGAAAGTCATGGAGGATGTAATATGTGTTTTCATGTTCATTCATTTCCCTGTACTACCACAAATCACTGCTAAGAATAGAAATTGCCTAAATTTTCAGATTACGCAAGTTTGGATGCAAATGCAGATTCAACTTACTTTGCAGTCCTATGCCACTATCACCTCTGTTAGCTTCTTTTCAGAAAAACTATTATTAAAATTTAAAATTATAAATAATTTCTTGTTGTATTTTGTTTTTTCAATCCAAGGTATTTCAATAGCTCATGTAAAACATTACACGTGTTAAGATTTTGTATTTTATAAGAAAGTCACAGCAAATCTCTGCCTTTTCCAATAAAACAGTTTTGGGTCTTAAAATTAACAGCAACCTGAAAAGCAGTTATCCAACCAGTTCTAATTACTAACTTTCTGAAAGCATTTCACAAGACTTTTTGTCTCCAGATATTGTTTCAAGTCCTGTAGTTACGTACCTGAACATTTTCAGGAGTTTGTTTTGAAACTCTCTGCAGAAAACAATGAATCTTTCACATTTTCTTTTCCCCAAAACACCTCACCATCAATCTCCCTGATGTTTTTGAGCTTGGAATATTTTTTGGGTTTTTTCCAGATACACATAAGCTGTTTCATTCTATTTATAAAAATATGTTTTTCCACCAATGGTTCTGATTCTGGGACAGGATGGTTTAGAGTAACCCTTTCATTCAGCAATGCTTTGATTTATCCCTGACCAACACATAATGCTTTTATGAAGTACAATGTTAGATTAATTTTTTGTATTGCTCTATATAAGCTGATGGCAGGAACAGAGAAGGGGAAAGAGGAAAAGGACATATCCAACCTAAACCTCCTCTGACTCAGCTTGATGCTGTTTCCTTGAGATGAACAGCACTGAACAATGATGTTTTATGCCTCTGCATTAATTTGTTGCTTACACAACCTCAGCATTACAGGATGTGCTGCCCTTCAAGCCATCCTTTACCAGGGTATAAGCCAAATTTCCTTTCTGCATGAGTTCGGACTCATGGGCTGCCTGCAGAAGGGTTTGTCCTTTCTTCATTCAGCCAGAAGTTCCCTGATCTCCCTTCCTGGGTAGCTGTGAGATGCCCTCAGAGATGAGAGGTGTGAAAGCCTTTGATTTCAGGGAGCTGCACTTCCCCTGCTGCACAGGCAGACCATGACTACTGTGGCTGGCAGTAAATGTGTGAGAGAAAGGAGCCTCTGGTACTCGTGGAGATTGTTCTTACAGGCATCTCATTCTATCAAATTATGCACTGAAACACAGCACACACAGCACACCCTGCCAGGTGTTCTGAGAGCAACAAGGCAAATATTCCTGTGCTAAATGAAACACCATGAAGAGAAGGCCAGGTGTTCTGAGAGCAACAAGGCAAGTATTCCTGTGCTAAATGAAACAAGCACCATGAAGAGAGCTTTAAAAGACATCCACCTAGTACTTCTTCCAAAGGAAGATCTAACTTGTCTTCCAGTGTGTCCCTATGCCACTGAAAATCTCTGTAAATATCTAGAGAGCAGACTCCACTGAAGAAACCAGTTGCAATTTTTTTCACTCATTAATGATGAGAATGTGAATTCTGATGACGTGAGGCACAGATAGGATTGCATGGCAGCAGCACCAGGACTGGTCTGTTCCTGGCTTCAAGCAAATTACTTCATATTTTTCTGCCTTTCTGTGAATGTGAGCAGTAATAGCACTCACTGTGGCTTTCAGAGTTAAAAATTAATGAACACATACCACAAGTGAAATATAAGGGGACCTATGTATCTATATTTCAATATAATTCAATCATACTGTTACAATCTTTACCTATATTTCAATATTTCTGTTTGGGGTCATGAACAGCAGATTGCACATATATATAACAAGTAACTGATTCAAATAATTGTGTCACTTTCTAGTTTGTTGAATAGCAGTAAAACCTCTGGACTGACAGCACCTAACACTGGAATGAAAGCCTGCTGAAACTGCAGCCTGATTATGACACAACCAATCTGTCTGAGCTAGAAGCTAGGCAGGAAGGTGGAAAAATTGGCATCTTTTTGTAATTAATAAATCTAGCAGAAAATGAACATGTAAAACAAGGATGGATTTAAGACTGTGGGGGGAAAAAAAGTGATTTATATGCACAAAACCTCTTAAAGTTGCATCCTGACGTGAGGATGGCACATTACATTTACTGAAACTAGGCTTATTTTTTAATATGTTTATTCTTTAAAGGGTCTTTGTACCTTCACACTTGCCAATGCTTAGATCATCTGAGGTAAAATTGAAGAGATTTATATCTGTTATAAAAGCTAATGTACAAAGCTACCTTCTGAATAAGTTGAATTCTTTAATGTAAAAGTTTAAATCCAGAAATCTATAAACTCTGCCAGTACTTTCTTATAGCTTAGAAAAGTAATATCCTAGATAAGAGGAAGGAGTGGCTCTTATTCCATTTCATTTTTCTATTTATTATCTTCAGTTCTAGTACAATAGTTCTGATTTACAGAGTCATAAATGCAATCCAATAGGTAGGTATATAAAGCTAATAGGAGCAATATATTTAGGAAAAATGCTGTCAAGAGCTAGGGGAAAGAAATTCTGGCAACAACGAGCCAATATCAGTGCTAAATTACTTTGAGAGTTACACAGACTGCCATACAGGATTTTGAGGAATATCTGAGGGCCTAATTCATAGTGAAAGCTTTCATTCTTTTGAATATACCTGTAGGTCCTGGTGTGCTTAGAGAATGAGCCAAAATAACTCTCTGGGCAGGAAAAGGAACAGACTGTGTAACAGTGAATGATCAGCAGAGGAGCAGCAGCTGCTCTGTAGAGAGATTTTAATGAGAAGTGGGGATCTCTTGAGCCCCCAAAACATCCAGAGTGGGCTGAGAGGAGAAAGCAGGAGATGGGAGAAACAAACAATGCAGTAATCCAAGCATGCGCTGCATCACATCTTCCCTTCAACCACCTTCCTGACAATTACACAGGACAACACACTGCATGGATTAAGAGATGTCAGTCCCCTTGGATTCAAGACAAGATGTGCCCTCTGTAACATAATAAACTGAAACCACTGTCACATCCCAAATAAATCACAAATAGGATTAAAAACACCCTAATGGCTTTCAATTAACCAGCACCCAGTAGCACTGCTGCCAAGTCAGGCACTCTCACAAGACTAAGGACTAAGCAGCTGCTTCATATTAGAGGCTGCTAATATTAATCATATTAGTTTATACTAGAATTATAACAAAGACTTGTCATCTAAAAAGGCAACACTGTAAGAATAGAGAGGAAAACACAGAAAACTTAGTGCCCACCAGCATCTGGAAAATGCACATCTATGTAAAAATAAAGAAGTCATTGTGGATCTTGAACCTACTTCTATCTCAGACAAGAGAAATTTTTTCCTCTTCTTTGTTATCTGCCTTATCTTCCAGTCCTTACAGAGGTAGTCCTTGCTCTATGCCATGCTGCTACCAGCACAGCTCATTAGCTCTCCTCTCTAGTTCACATTTGCCAAGGTGTCAAACATAAATTAGTATTCCACTACCTCCATGCAAACAGTACTTCATTTTTGTTTTTCTCCATATTAGCCAAAAGCTTTACTAAAATTATAAAGAAGGCTGGGAGATAAGAAGAGCCTGTCTATCATTGCTCACATCTGTCATCTCCATAAATGACATGGAATGGTTTTTTTGCAAAGCCACAGCTGTCTCTGGTCTCCTGTTCACCATTCCCTGGAGTGGCACTGTCTCAGTGCAATGAATCACAGGTGGCGGCTTAGGGGACAATGCCATGCTCACCCATCTCTTCATCTTCTAGTGCCTCCTTCCACTGATCATTGCAGGCAACAATCTGCTGGGCACAGTTTTTATCCATGTAACTCCAGCATTGTAGAATTTTCTTTTAATAATTCAAAAATCTGATAAAAATCCAACCAACCATTACTATTTCTGCAGTGGTGCTCTAGGCTTTCTCTTCATTATCCTGGCATTATTAACCCGTGCCTTCCCCTCATTCAAATTCCATGGTGACCTATAAAACTTGTCCTGTGCAAATACATAATCACCTCTCCAAGACATATTAATACATAATATGCATTAATACATAATGTTGCTTTTTTATCTGCTGCTCTACCTATTTTTCCACAACTGTGGAGAAATAATTACTTTATTATTTTCCAGCCTAGTTACATTATTAAGCCCAGTGCTTCACAAATGCAAGGAACAAGCATCTTCTCAGCCACACTTAGAAACCCTTTGCAAGTCTTACTTACAGACCTGCTTGTCCAAGTTCAGTGGGACTGACCAACCAGTTAAATGCCCATTTATCATTGTCAGCCAAGTGACCTTATATTATACTTCACCCTGTTTCCCTCTGCATTTCTAGAAAGTAAAAAATCAAACACTAATCCAAAAGCATTCTAGTACAGGGTAAATATAAACCATAAAGTTAAAATTCATTATCTTATGTCTTCTTCAGAAAATAAAAAATATTTAAAACTTTCCTTCCAGCCTCCAGAGTTGAATTTCCTTTACTAAAGTCGCTTTCTTAGTAGAAAACTGCCAACACACTATTTCAGTAAATGAACCACTAAAAAGGTGGGTTTGCTGTCATTTTTTGCTAATTCTATTACCTCAAACTCCTCCAGTTTAACCCCTAAAGATGTGGCCAAGAAGGTTTTGGGGTTTTTTTTCCTGTATGTCATTACATATTCAGCTATTCTATCATCTTCCTTTTCTGAAAATCCTCAGCCTACTTCTGACATACACCACATCTCCTTACATAACCAGAAGCTTTCCACAATTAGCACTCCAACCCTTGCTTTCTTTAAAGATATGGCACCCCTCTAATTCCATTATCCATAGCCTAATGAGGAAAATACCCCAAACACTACAAAGCAGAGTTTTCAAAAATGCCTTCACCAACTTCACATTTCACCATGACCAAGATATTATCAAAACCATTATGGCTACCTAAGCTTTAATCCAAAGAAAACTCAAAATGTTTAATCCTCTGTGCAGTGCTCCCAGTGCAATTCAAACCCAGTGCAACCCACAACCACAGTGAGCAAATGTTTCAGGAAAAGACTTGGTGACTAAGAGAATAAATATACCCCACTAACATATCAGAATATAAATAAAGCATACATAAGAATACATCAAGAATAAATTTAAAATACAAATAAGTACCCCAAATTTGCTAAAAACTGACATCCAACCAACAGTAACAAAGCTGTGGTAAGACAGAGGAAATGCTTTTACATGGAAATCTGGCAAAATAGATATTCATTTCCATTCACATTCCATTCAACTAAAGCAAAAACTATGAATGCAGTGGTGAGGTTTCAACCACAGAAACCTAAAGGCACTAACCCCCTGAAAAAAAATTTCTACATCTCCTTCCTTTACCCTTTAACCCTCTTTAACTTCTCCATAAATGCATATTATAATGAATTATCTGTCCTCTGGCCAGGTAACTCCTCCTCTGTATCCAACATCTCCACCATGGCTCCTATCTGTTCAAGGAAACATAAAATGTCAAAGCAATTTTACAATTACATATTTATAACTGTTTGTCATCAATTATCACCTCCAGTGAAGCTAAATATTTACGAAGTTAATTATCTACCAAATAAATTCGCTCTCCATTCCCAATGCCAACCTGGGCTAGAGATAAAATATTCCAATCACGTCTTTTCCAGGTTTCACTTCTTGCCCACATTTACCACTGCTAAAGTGGTTGGATTTGGACCCTTTTGATAAACTTCTGTGTTCAGTGAGACAACCATTGCTACTCATGATTGGACAATTGATTCTAAATCTTCACCTAGAGCCTGGATTCAGAGCTGTCCCAGCAAGAGCTGTTTACAAAGAGAATGCAGCTACTCTTTTAGCACAAAATCCTTATTTCTGAAAATAGGTGCACATTTAAGGACAGTTATTATGAATTGAACTTAAACACGAGTCCTTAAACAATTTTAAACAGCATCTCTTTGGAGAGAGATTTGTTGGTGATGCATCTAATTTCCTTCAAAATTAAATTTCCCTGAAATCCTATGCATACAAACTGTCTCAGAACAGTTTTTTAAATGGCAGTTCTTTCTTTAGTACTGCAAGTTTCTTCTTTAAGAAGAAAATAATGTATTACCACAAAGAATAGAAATCTATATTAAAAACTGTCTTTTGTATATCAATCTTCTTTGTTATGGATATCTCCTCTGTTACTTTCATCATCTCTCTTTTTTCTCTAAGTCAGCTCATAATTTTCCAGTAGCTATATGGTCATTTATGATAATAGCCTAGAAATATATGTACACATACACATACATACACACACATACATACATGATGATTGTTTGCAAGAGAATTTTAAGATCAAAGATGAGTTTTGAGTACTGGTAGGGACACTGTAGTCCAAAAAGTAATGGACAGATAAATAGCTATCTTTAAAATCACAAAAGTTATGATTATTCTGTTACTCACTGTTCAAAGGGGAAGAATAAAATTACCAGGCAGTAGATTTTTTGTTAACGGTAGAAAATAGTTCTTTTCATCACATCTGTTTATATTGTTATATTATATATAACAGTCTGGGAGACTTTCTGTTTATTAAATTGATTGATTTCTGCTTTTTAAAAAAAATCTAAGACATTTTTGCATCACACCTTGGCTTTAAGGTTGCCTCTTTAACTGATAATTCAGACTAAAGTACACTTTGGAGAGGAAATACTGTAACACTTTCTCTGAATCAAGCATTATAGCCACCAGCTATTCCAGCTAAAGGGTAACCTCACAAGTATGTCCTGTTAGACAAGGGAAACTATAAAAGACAGTAAAAAGGACACCAAAAAAAAAGGCATTTCTGTTCACTGCATCAAATTGAAGGGTCAAAGAAAAAATTAATCCAACAAATATTTAAAAATCATTTCTGAATGCTCAGAGAATACAAGGCTGTAGCACTTTCACCAGAATGCCATTGCCCTGCTGTGATGATAGTAGCAGTCTATAGACCTGAAGATTAATTTATTTGCATTAATTTAGAATTACTGCATCTTGACAAAGAGTTTTTTCTTTTCTAAGACTTTTTGCAAGGCCCTGACACACAAACACAATCCTTCAGTTCCCATTCTGTGTAGGGGTGTTAGGCAGCTGAACACAGATGGATTGTAAGCATCCAAAGCCACTTGTTTAGTAAACCAAATGTTTGCTTTATTATTTTTAAGTAATCAAAGAACACCTGCTTATTTCTTGTTCTAAGGTAGTCAGAAACCTGTGTGACAGCTGTAGCACTGCCAGCCTGGTATTTATGATCCAGGCCCTGCTGGGTGGATGTCTCTGTGCACCATTGCTGCTTGGGGCAGTGGAAGCTGATAATAAAACAGGAATTGGAAAAGCAGTTTAATGTGAAAATGAGCAGAGTGCAGCCCTGCCCTGAGCTCCAGGTCACACAGTGTGTGCTGTGCAGCCCCTCACCCAGATCCCTGCAGCAGCATTCCCAAAACCTGGGACAATCTCTCCAGGGTAACTAAAGGACAGAACAACTGACCTAAAACAGAGCTCCTTTTGAAGGACTTAAAAGAGTCCCAAAGCCATTTCTCATGATTCATCAGATACCTGGTGAGTTCAGGACCAGCTCATACACTGTCCAATTTACCCACCCACTCCTGCTATTTGCTATTACAGCTGTACTGCTGGTCTCCCAAATCGATTTTTTTCCCCAGCTTAAATAGCTGGCTACATCATTTGTTAACTATCAGAGTGAAAAGAATGCCAGATATAAATTGCAGTGTTCCTTAGGTTTTTTTACCCCATCACCCATTTGGATTAAGAAAGTGCCCACCAGAGCTACTGGGCGTCATGTCCTCAGTTTTGATGAGCCATGGGATTTATGCACCCAGAAAGACACAGCCAGTGAATTGATGTGGTCACAGGATGGTGTGACTGAAGGTCTATTAAAATTTATGCCTAAAACGTGCATTTATTTAAAATGTAGCCATTGGCATAACTTGCAGATATAGCTTGCAAGCAAGATTTAACCCCTGCAGAGATGAATGTTAAGTCTTCTGGAGGAAAGTTGTATCAAAACTATGTAGCATCTAAAATGCAAAACCGGACTTACACATAGATAAAGCAGATTTCTCTGGCCCACCAGAGAAAGGAAGGGGTTTTGTATAACCTGGACTGGGCTAAATGTGTTATTAACTTAAAATGTCCAGTAACCCAAAGGGTGAGCATTTTCTCTGTCCCACAGTCATTATGTGCTACCAAAGAATGGCTGCTAGATTTTGTCAGATGTAAATCCCTGCTTTATAAGGGGATGTGTGGATCTGTAGGGAGGCAGTAGCTCTCGAGTACAACTCTGTGACTGATTCTGCAAAATAGAAGCAGGCACTTATTTTATAGGCATGTGTAATTGGATTAAAATTTCTGTTTGATTTTCTATAAAGTAAAGGGCGTGAAAAAATATTTCTAGAAGCAGAGTCTCAGCTGTGAAGTGTGTGTTATGTTTTACACTGGAGAAATACATTAAACCCTTATTCTGTGTGACTCTTCAGTCCTCAAACGCAGAATACAACAGAGCCAAACTCACCAGCCTTACACCCAGATGAAAACTCCTAATTCTGTCTGCCTGTAGGTTGTTATACTTACCAATATTGCAATATTTCCCTGCATAATTTTCTTTGCAATCACATACTATGTTCCCAGTGGAGGCAACCATCTTGCACTCTCCACCATTCATGCAAGGATCATGAACACAACCTACAAGGAAACACAACCAATGATCAAACCAAAGGTACAAATTATTCAAGAGAATTAGCCCATTTTAACTTGCTCTAGTGCATCTCCTCTGTGCATATACATTTGGGGGAAGTTTTTATTCTTTGTTTATGTCAGACCTACACTTGTGATAAATTAAAGGAAACTCTACTGATTTCTGCCCACTAAGGTCTGCCTGTTGTTTTCACTGCTATTGGATAATGTCAGCTATTGAAAGATATTAGCAGTGAACAGTAGGTAAAATGGGGGTGGTGATTATTATTACTAGTGGAGATGGTATTAACATTTCTTCCTATATAGAGGGTTCTGCCAATTCCAGACTTGCCACTGAGCTCTATTAGAATTTATAATAACATATCTAGCAGGGAGCTCAGTTAAATATTTAAGATCTGTGATTGGGAAGTATTCAGTCCTATCAAATTTCCCAACTCTCACATGGACTCTCAATGTCCTAGAAAGCCGCTGACTCTCCATACTTTAGTTTCCAATTACATAAGATGGGAATAAAAACACCTACATATTTCAAAGGGCTTTTGTGAAACTAATTTGTACTGTGACTTACTTGTGAATCTGGGCAGGGTAAAAGTTAGCCAGACTAACAGAACAGCCATACCAGAGCACATGTGGAGGTGAGGTACATGGTTTGCCTCCCAGCATCTCTCCTCCAAATGAAAGGAGCTGTGCTGGCTTCTTCAGATGGGTGACAACCCAAAGTGCATATCCTGTGCTGACTGGCCAGGGTGTTGGGCTCCTGGCAGCCCCTTAAAAAAGGAGGAGGCTTCATAATGTAAGCATTATCCCTGCCAGGAATGGGCCAAAAATCGTGGGGACTCTGGAGCCAATGCAGGCCTTATGGGATCTTGGAGGCAGGTAAAATTTACATGCTGCTAATTCAGGAGTGGGATGGACTTGGGAAGAAGCACAGAGGCAAAAAAGCAATATGAAGTGATTGTTGGTATGCAGGGTGTGCCTCTCAGGCAGGTTTTAGTTTTGGAGAAATAATTTTACCACTTCTACTATATAATCTGTATATTCTTACATGCTGCAGATCAGGGTTTCATCCCTCTCTAAGAAAACACTGAGATATGTCCCTAAAATTCATCATATGCGTATAGTTTTTTCCTCAAATGAGGATGGACACATTGAAGGGATTTCCTGGGTCAGTATAACCGCTGAGTCTTGGAAAGGAAAGCTAAAATATTGTCTTTTACAGAGGGTACATGAGCTGTAAGGGCAGCATTAGGGTATGCAACACCACTCAGGCTTCGATGCCCTCACTGTCCTTTATCCCCCCTCCATGCAGGGCTACAGCTGTGGTACAAAACAGTGCCTTACTTTTGTGTTCCACACGGCCACACTCCATCTGGCCGTGCGCACACATGCACTGCTCCACTGCTCCTCGGTGGACTCTTGACCAGCTCGCGCCCTCATCAAAGAACTCATAGAGGCTGTTGTCAAAACATTTCTCTGAAACGAAGTTTTACAAACAACACAAGCTTTCAGATGTTTTTTAGTGCAAGAAATGGTGCCACAATCTCTATTATCATTCCCCATTCATCCCTTTTTTCCTGTTGAGCAGATCCATATTTGTTGACAGTTCTTCTCAAGCTAGCCAGCCTCCATAGTGTGGAGGCACTGAGCCAGTAGAGCAGCAGCTCCAGGAACCTCAGGACAGAGGTGGCTTTCTCCTGAAGCCCTGTAGGCAGGACAGCATCACCATCCCCAGCATGTGCATGTACATAAGGAACAAGGCATCACCTGAAATTGTGCTGCTTTTTCACATCTCTGTGCATTGCCTACCAAATATTAGTAATTTCCAAACATGTAAGGGATATTTAAATCTTAAAAACAGCAAAAGAAGGGGAAGAGGTTTTTGTGTTTCCCATGCTCAGCATACTTGGATTTATAATTGCGCAGTCAAGCTATTTTCAGTTGTCCTGTCAGGAATGGATTGTCTGTCATAACCATTTGGAAATCCACCTACACAAACATTCATGCTGCAGTGGTCTCTCCCATCACAACCTTTTCATTAAGCAAACATTAATGAGCTATACTTACTATTCATATTTCATGTTGTAACACTGGTGGTAGAAGATACTTACTCAGCTGGCAGTCCTCGCCTGTGAATTCCTCAGGACAGGTACAGTGGTACATCCTGTGGCTGTGAGCGAGAGAACAGGTCCCTCCATTTTGGCAGGGGTTTTCTGCACAGTGATCCGGAGAGGCCACTAAGAAATAGTTGTTAATAAGTATGGTATAAGTCATGCTTTGTCCTTTTGGCTCCATGAACCATTTTGGTTCCATGCTCAGTGGGTTTAATACCGTCTCCTAACGTAAAACTAAGTTTGACCAACCAATTGACAGCAGGTTTGCGGAATATGGAAACACATTTATCCAGCTTTTCAAAATCACGTGGTAGATCTGAGCTGAACCTTCACGCCCCCCAAGACTAAGTCTGAAGGGGGTAGGTCCAGGCACACCTGGAGTCCCCAGAGCTGGCTCTGTGGTGAGGAAGAAGACGGGCCAGGTGCCCACAAGATGGAGCTGTGCCTTTACACTGGGCAGGGAGGAAGGCTGCAAGAGGAAGGCTGCAGGGAGGAAGGCTGCAGCGCTGCCCGGCCTCTGCCCTGCAGCCTTTGCATTGCGACATCCATCGCCGGGATCGCGCATTGCTTTCAAACTGCTCAAAGGACAGCCTTCGACAGAAGGATTTGCCATGGGATTTTGGATTGTGTCTAAAACGAATGGACAGCTGGAATCAAGAGAAAAATTACAAGGCAAACCACAAAGCACATTGTCCTGGGGTGACATGATGGTGCTTGTATCCCCATTTACACATCCAAGTAAATCACAACAAGAAAGATGAAAACTGGACCCGTCTAGCATATCTCCATTTACTAGGGAATTATCTGAATGATGGGAAAATGTGGTGGGAGAGGAGGTAGGTGCACTTGTTCAATAGAAGCGTTACTTGGCAATGTGCAGTGCTGGTCAGGCAGCGTTTCTGATCTCAGGCAGAGCCAAGGGATGTATCTCCCCTGAAGTTAACCAACAGCAAGTTTACACCTGCTCCAGAGTTGGCCCAACAGCTTGATTGCATTCAGATTTTCCTTTTTAATACTAGTCAAACTCTGCTACACCATCTCCAGGGTTACTCAATCCAGGTGCTCCTTCAGCTAGACTGTGTGTCCTGAGCATGAGATGCAACATGTAGAGGCACAGGCACACACGAGCAGGGCTGAGGTGAAGCACAAAGGCTGCATCCTGAAGTTTGCTACAGCAGGGTAAATCTGAGCTTCCCCTGCAGGGATCAAAATATTTACTTCAGAAGAGAGTGATGTAATTCCTATCAGATAGCAGGTCTGGGTGTATTCAGTGGGAGTTTCAATCCACGATAACATCAAGGGAAAGCAAGTGAAGTCAGTGACATTCCTACTCTTCCTGCTGTTGAAGGTTATGAAACTTCTAGTGCCGTAATATTTCCTCAAAGGAAAATCCTGTATTTCCTATTCCCACTACATCCAAACCATGACCTGATCTCCAAGCCATCTTCTGCTGTAACAAATGTTCAAGAAATTTTTTGTACCCTTGTTAAATCTGCAAAAAGCACTTCCGCTCATTTATTTCTTTCTCAATCTGTTCCTCACTACATCCCACCCACCACTCCAGTCTGACCTTCCAGGCATGTTCTGTGTTGCTCCACATCTTTCCTGGAGTCCAGGAACAACTTCTGCTCATAAGCAGATGGACACATCTGAGTTCCCAGTGGGGAATCCTGCCCACAATTAACTATCCTTTGACTGGGGAGTGCCAAGTCCACACTTTCTCAGCACTGTCTAAAGCATCCTCATGGATGAAACACTCCATGCTTGCTAGCTCTCATCTTGACTGCAGCTTCACCTCTCTGAATCTCTGCTGATTGAGCAGTAGCCTTGTCTCACCTTTCTGCCCATATTTCCCAGCAAAAACTTTCTGTTTCTGCCACCCACTTTCCTCAGAGCTCCTCCTGGGATGATGCCTCTTCCTCTTGCCTGCACAGCCCACACCACTCTACTATTTCTTTCCATATCAGTCCAGAGGGATCTTAAAAATACTGTCTGGCAATTTTCACCCCCATGTTTGGGTCTCCCTGGGGTTTTGGCCACTTGTCCAAGATTTCCAGACACTCAGACAAGTAGTCCTACCAGACTGCCCAAAATCTGGAAGTCCCACCTATAGGGGTATTTCACATTTATGGACATTTGTACACATATGTGAGCTATGCATGCACAGCCCACGTGTGTGCAGTACTAACAGCTCCCTCCAGCAGAAACTTCCTACCCAGGCTTCACTTCATCCTAGAGCTAAAGGCCTCTTGGTTAAACTTCCCCTTGAATTTGGCAGATGTATTTTTCTGGATCAAAGCTTCCAGCGCTTGCTTAACACTGATTTGTAAGTACCTCCAACATTTTGAAGTTGACTTGTCACATACATGTGATATTCTTGGCCTGGAGAGAGTTTGTGCTTCAGCCTTTCCTCTAAAGAAGCTCCTTCTCCATTCCAATGGATACACTGCTTACCAACCTCTTATGGCCAAAGGATACTCTCTCTCTGAAATTCAATTTTTTCTTGTTTTTCAAGGAAAAACATCCAAAAATTTAATACTTTAGTGGATTTTTTTAAAGTATTCTTTTACACATTTTAAAGATCAGCAGTGTTCAGTTTGACTGCTTATTTCTTCCACAGCAGGCAAACTTTCCTTCTTTTGCTTCAAATTCCCTTCATCCGTTATGTTACTTTTCCTTTCAACTTCATCGTAGACCTGTTCACTTTAAGGTATGGTTAATGATATCTTAAACATTTTCCAAATCCAAAACCCATGCTTGCTACTTAAAAAAAAACCCTAAGTAGACTTATGTTTATAAATAAAATAGCAGCCAAAAAACTTTTTTTTATTTTTTTCAAATTCTAAATGCTTCCAGAAATAAAGGGGTTATCTTTTATTTTGCAAGAGCCAGTGGCGATCTCTTCCAGCTACCCCATCCTTTTTTCTCTTTCCTTTCCTTTCTCACACATATAACTCTTTTTTTTTTTTTAATTTGTATTTTAAGCTCTGGGAAGCCACTGATGAATAACTAAGTGCAGCCCTCATAATCTGACTCTTGTAAGCATGAACTGCCCATAAAGTCTATGTTCATGTCTGGCACACTTGCATTACAAAGTTGTATACATTGCTGCTTGTTTTGGGGCTAGGTCACTGGCCTTTGATCTACTGTTAAACTGTTTTAAAGCCAGGCTAGAAAATAACTTAAAGTAGCTACATTTAAAAAGGTGATGCTGTGCACTGTTTAATTCTAGACTGTCAGCGTGATTCAGCTAATTTGGCTTTTCAAGTGCTCTGGTAGATTGCAATCAGCTTGGCAAAAAGACTCCTGACACAGTGGAGAGCTCCCTGAAAGGGGTTGTTGGAAAAAGCCCTTCATTTGAAAGTGGGAAGTGAATATCTAAGGCTGTTGGTCATATCCTGCAGACTGAATGTGTCTCGTTTGAAAATAGTGAGACGGCAAAAAGAGGAACATGAACAGAATTAGATGCAGATCCAAAAAAAGCCTCAGGGGCATCAAGTTTGACCAGTTCAACACCTGATTTTTCAAGCTGGTCTGTATGAAATGAGAATATATATATATATATGTACACATATACACACACACACATATATACATATATGTTCTTTATAAAATGGGATTCCCCAGCATCCAGCTCATGGAGCCAGGGATACAGAGATAAGCAAAGGCCAGTCATTGAGGGACTGCTGAGGACAGGGACGCATATTCCCAGGTGAACTTTCACCCAATGTGTCAATTAAAGTGACTTTTATATATAAAGGTGACTTTGCCACAGACCTCAACTTCCCCTTTTAGACAGACTTTCGCAATGAGGTAATTGTAGCACTGGAGTGTGGTGGCCACAGGAAGCCACAGAGCTGTTCAGCCAAGTAATCCTTTCATTCTCCCTCAGGACTCCTGCAATGAACATGTCTGGCCTCTTGTCTTCTCTGACACAGCCCAAAGCTCAAGGAAGTCTAGGTTTGAGAACTGCTCTTTCCCATGAGATCTCAAGAAAGGAAAGCTGGAAGTGATGGCTGTGTGTTGTACCGGGTGTCAAATGTTTCTGTGCCTTCTAAAGAAATTAACTGGTCAAACAGACAGAAAATGCAGTTGTGTAATTTAGGGAAAGTTAAAAGGCACATCCAAGCCATGAGGGAGGAGAAGATGATCACCTTTGTGTTTGGCTCCAGCAGGAGTTTAGATTTCCATGCTGGCATTACCATAATTTCTGTCCATGGCTTTGAGCTAGTCAACAGAGAGTGAATTAAAGACTGCGTGATATTCACAGTCTAATGCTATGGCTGTGCAGCGTCACAAAGAGATTACGGAAACAGCTGATGTGAAGGCTTGCTTCAAAATAAATACTCAAATAAAAGTTGCACTGAAGGCACTGTCCCTCCTTCCTGCAGGTGGCAAAGTAGGAGCCAGGTACCTGGAGCAGCTCAGCCATGGCCTTACCTGAGTGGTCTCTGGGCAGCAAATCACAGTGTCCCCACCTCCTGTCCCGGTCAAAGTTAGGTGTTGTTGAACACCTGAAAAGAATCAAAGGTGCAGCTTACTGCATCTTTAAACAACCTGGGTGTCTGCACTGAAACTACAGGGCCTTCACACTCTGGTGACCTGGAAATTCTTCTTTAGTTTTTTTTTCTAATTAGCATCAGTTTCATTCAAATTTTCTTAAGAGCAGAGGAAAAAATATGCTTTCTTTTGTTAAAGTTGCTCTGCTCCACTTGTCTCACATTAAAAACGTGTTAAAAATAAGATGTAAATGCAGGACCTGGGATTTTCAATGAATCCTTCAGAAAAACCCAACATTCTTCCTATTTCTGGGATTAGAAAATGAAAGACAGAAATAAAAAACAAAACCAAAGCAAACAAATAATGTCATCTTTACTTATTACAAAACAAGCAAAACAGACCCAGCCCATTTTTGATGCCTGACAGTTACTGTAATAATCTGTGGAGGCAGGAGACTGTCCACAAAGGGACTTTTCCCTGACTTTCAGTGACAAGCATATTTCATATTTCACCCTTTTCAGACTCAGTTCCTTCAAAGCATTCTTATTTTGGAACTTGCAAGATGAAATGAGGAAATAACTGACACGGTGGTGATTTCCAAAGGCACAGATAAAACCTTTCCTTCTCTGAGAGCAGGAGGCAGAGTCCTGCCCACCCTCACTGCTGGTCTGTTATCTCAGTCTGCTGTCTCGGGCTCAGAGCACTCCAAGGGGCACAGAGCTGCTATTCCTCTTCTGCAGGAGTAGATTTGGAGGCTTCCCTGAGGATACACAGGGAGCACATGACTGAACTGAGGCTGCACCTTGGAGGTCCATGTCCTGTCCCAGTGCACCATGCACCAAAACATCATAGCCAGTCATAATGCAGAATAATAGATATCAGCTACATGACATTAGAAGCCACTGGAGTTTATTTAATGTGCTTGATGATCTATTTCCATTATGCCTGGTTTTATCATTCCTTGAGCAGCTGTGTGATCAAATTTTTCACCCTAGGATGTCACAAGTTAGATTGAAATTTTATTGTAGCACACGTCTACGTTTTAACTGCCCTATTTTCCTTTTTAATTAGATGCTATGTGGTATTTAAAATGCATAATTCCTATGGAGCATCTGAATAGGCCATGTATATTAAGTTGGGTGACCTCAATTATAAAAGGTGCCCTAAAAGAGGTGCTTGGTAGTCTGGTGCAGATTAATATGGTACATGCTTAAAGAGGCTCTTCTCTCACAGGAATTAAGGCTGATGCAACTCCTGGGAGCTGATGGAAATTCCTCAAAGATCCTTCTATGGGAAGGGGATTGTGCTTTCTTTAAAGGGTGGTCTAGTATGCAAGAATGAGGATGAGAAATGAGATAAAAGAGTCCTCAGCACTGCTTGTGTCATTGTCCAGCAGCAGCCAAGTTCTAAGCAAAGAGGAATCTCAATTTTTTCCATCTTAAAAGGTTTTTTCTTGTCAGAGACCCTGACAGAGGCTTCTTCCAGCAGCTCTCCACAAACCACTGGTCCTCCCACTTGATGCTCTCCCCAGCCAGTCCTTCCCTATTGCCTTGAGTGACTACAGTGAGGTTGGTCCCCCCTTGTGATGCCAAGCTGCCTCCTTGGTGCCAAGCTTCTTGCACAGTGACATAATCCTTTTCTATTTTCCACCACAGATCTCAGTCTCTGTGAGAATCTCAGCTCATCCTCAAAGCTATTTCACTTGTCTCCCTCCTTCTCTTTTAAAAAATGTTTTGTCTGATTGGAGGCTTACCAAAAATGAAATGGTGACATTTCAGTCTTCTGGAATGTTACGTCCAGCAGCCAAACCAACCCAGTGGCCTTATTATATCTTTATGCTATTTGCAAATGCACCCACACTCAAAATTTATGGGATAGCAAATATCTTTACATCAGCTTGTCATATAAAATTGCTAATATGAAAGTGAAAACATAAGGACAGAGATACTGAACTAATTATATCAGAAAAGACCACTAGAAGGGATTGATTTAAATAACATTTCAAATCCATAGATGGTAAACAGCATGGGAATGGACAAACAAAAGATGAGGCCTAACTGGCAGGCAGGATCAGTGGAAAGTAGGCTGCTTTTCCCACCAGGAGCACAGGGAGCCCTAGCAATAGGATGTTTTGGAGAACCAGCAAAGCCCCAGGCCTGAGGCAGACGGGTGTAAGGAAAGAGCTTTGCCATCACACCTGGTGGTGTCACTATGTTTGAGACTTGGAGGTTGCCTGAGACTTTTTTAGGTGCTGTCCTGACCATGAGACATGGCTTGACAGACTTTGTCTGACAACACCAGATCAACCACTACCAGCTCCAGGAAAACTCAGAGCCTGATGGCTGACATCTCCCAGCTCAGCCCACAGATACTTCTCCTTTTCAGGGCTGTTACAAACTCCCCATCCTGTGATCCAGCTGGCCAAAAAGCTTCCTCTGCACTGTTTTCAGTCTGTGGCCAACATATCTAAAGTTATCTTCTTGTTTCCAAGGAAGATGATAAGATCATGTCCTTCCTACACAGACCCAAGCTCACTCTGGCACAGGGGCCCTGCCCCTCCAGAACTCAAGCACAGGATAAGGCTTCTGCAGGGCATGAGTCAACACCTGCCCATTTATAGCCAAAATCTCAGGCAAGGTCTGCTCCTGCCATTCCCCTAGAGCAGAATCTGAGGAACCCATCCTACCCTGGGGCACAGGGACAGGAACTGACCACAGCTTGGTCCAGTTCAGACCACCCTCTCCTTTTGCTCTCACCAGTGCTCACTGCACGCCCATTCTCTCTGTCCCTACACTGCTTTGTCTGTCTGGAGGTTCCAATGAAACTCAGAAGCAATTCCAGCTTTTTTTTTTTCTCCTCAGCACAAAAGGAAAATTTACACTATACCTTTAGCAAGATATCATGTAAGACTTAGTAATAGGCCACTAAATGGAAATTTATCTGATAAATATCTGATCTATTTATCTTATAAACAGATTATAATTAAGGGGGAAAGCAATACAGAATGCTGTTAAAGGAAGTCTGTTATTTAAATAGTGCAATTATTTTGTCTTATTTCCTGTATTTTCAAGAAATATTTATAAAGATACAACTTGTTTGTTGCTCTCAAAGCAGGGAGAGCTTTCTGTGGTCAGGAGCAGATTTATGTGGAAACACAGTATCTGTGTCATATGTAGTATGAGAAAACATAAATCTAAAGCCAATTTGAGTGGGCTTTAGCCTGCACTGTAAAGTCCTGCCTGTAGTCCTGACCCAAAGTGTGACTTGAAGACTGAGGACATGAGCTTAAACACATAAGTCAGTGCTCTCCGGGTCAGGTTTCCTGGAATTCACCCCCAAAGAAGCAGTTTGGACCCAGCCTCCCATCATCCCTTCCTAGCAGCTTGCAGGAGGCAGGAGCAGAAGGGCACGAGCCTTGCCCTCACCTGGAGCCTCCCAGGTCCCCTGGGATCAGTTATTCAGTCTAAGTCCAGCCTGGGTTGGTGCCAAGGCACACAAAAAGTGCACAGAGCAGGTTTCCCAACTGCTATTCAGGGCTCTTTTCCTGGCATCTCTGCACCTGAAGTCACACATTAAGTTGCTTTTAGCTTATGAGTGATGAGCAAACATTGGTCAGAAGGTCACCCATAGGGTGAAATGGTCTGTCAAATCCAAATAACTCCAGCTGTCCTCCTCCTTGTCTCCCTGCTTGTAAATGGCTTTTAAAAAGTCAAAAGCATAAGAGCAAGCTGTTCAAGGTCAGCTCTAAAGTGTGCTCTAACCTTGGACCACATCCATGGACAGGTTTTTCCATTTCTGTGCCCTAACTGGCTAAAAACAAATACACAGTGTCACGTATTAACAGGATCCCTCTTAAGCATTGTATGAAATTAAGTGGGTACTAAGGTCAAACTCTTTGCGGCTAAAGTTCATCAAAGACAGGATTCAAACTGGTAAATTATTCCAGTTCCCTTTCTTTAGCTAAGATGGTCTTAAATTCTTGTTTCCTGGAGGCTTTTATTAGCTGGGTTGTATCAGTGGATATTGGGGAAATTCTGAATTGGTTTCCTAGCCTGAAGCTGGGTGTCTGTTTGTGCAAACAGGTTTGTTTTGAGTTGTTTACATTACACCAGCACTTACACTTGAAACGATGTGTCATCAGAAAGACACCAACAGATCATGAAAAAATTAGACAGTCCAGTATAAAAAATGAGACTTCTGCCCTTCCTGGGCAAGTAAAATAAACTCTAAAATATCATCTCTGCCCTGAAAACAGGCAAGTGTTTGCCTTTCACATGGCTCATCTGGACATAATTTTCACATTACTGGTATCCACATATTCTCTCCTTTGTTGCCTTTGATTTTAGTTAATATATGCCTATCATAGGAGTTTGTCTGCAAAGTTTATCTTTTTTATTCAGTGCTTTAATTCAGTAGGGTTCCCACCTGACTGTTCTTACCCCAAAAATGGATCACGAACAATTCTAACGGCTTCTGCAAAAGTAAAAGAGTAACCTTTGCCCAAAAGAAGGCAAAATGGCCTTAAACACACTAGTAGAATAAATCATTAACCAACAAACAGGACTAATACCTCATTTCTTAGTACTGCACTGTCCAAAGGGGTTCTGGTGCCAGTCTGGATAGAAATTAGAGAGATGGGGGTGGGGAGAAAACAGCTTTCCTCAAAACTCAGATGGTCTCTGCTGCAGTACAAGTACAGCCTGCACAAATCAAACAGTCCCCTAACCAAGTGTCCTCTCTTGCAGGTCTCGGTGTCTCCTTTCTCCCTCAGCAGAGGGTCTCTCCCAGGCTCATTCTGTCAGTCCTGCTGTTTCTGTACAAGCTCTTGTCACCCATATAAATTGCAGTTCCAGTAGGCAGGCCAGCAAGGAAGCATTTCTGCAGTTCCTGAGCCTCCTGTGGCCGTGGAAACCCAGTGCCAGGGCTCCCTTCCCCCTGAGCACGCCCTGACCCGAGGGCCACGGCCATCAGCAGCAGAACTGCACCTTGGGCACAACATCCAGCTCATGGTAATTACTCCAAAAGCAAGATTAAAGCACTAAAAGGATGACATTTCATTTGAGTGCTGTTTTAATTTATGAGCAATGTCAACTCACCATTTCTTTCTGGAAAATAAATTTGATAAACACGTGTGATAAAACCTTCCGCCAAACCGGAAAGGGAATTTGCATAAATGTCCATCCTCTGTAAACACTGAAATATAAATATAAAAAACTCATAACGTAGCTGAAAACCAAACCACAAATTATATGATATACTATTATATGAAATTATGAAGATAGATATCTGCAACTTTTTCAGCTGTACTCTGGACTCTGTGTCTCTGCAATGTCTAGTGCATAAGAAGAAGCTTAAAATCTTACATAATGACTGAATCAACAAAGATTAATGGACTCTGCAGTGGAACAAAGATCTCAGATCATTTCAGTTCAAAATATACTGCCACTTCTGGTACAGCAAATGCCAATTATATTCATTAATTGCAATTATAATTTCTAATTATGTAGTATTGTAATTGCATATTAAAATAATTTCTGAAGTTGTATCCTTCCAGGCTCTATATCACATTGTAGTATCTATATAAAATAATTAAGGAACCAGACAGTACAAACTGAAATAGAAACAGTCAGGAGGAAAAAGCTTTTAAAGGTTAGGGATAGAGAGAGAATTTTGATCATAACACCTTCCCTTTGGGATAAGCAGATTCCTTACAAGTGAGGAGAAACTGATGGGACCAGTGTCTAAAAAGGGCAAGTTTTATATTTGCCACATCAGTGATGGCAATCTAAGGAAATGTGGTGGGAGTTTAAGGAAGGCTAGTGGGAGTCTATCAGGAAAAAATCCTTCAAGATGAGGCTTGATAATGAGAGAGCCTGAAGACAAAAAAGACAATGAAAAACTGTCAGAGCTTATTTAACCATTAAACTAAAAGTAATCTGTTTTGAAATCCCAAATCTGAATGGGAAGCCAACCAGTGCCATAAGAGAGAAATGGGGCATTCAACCAAACTGGCAGCACAGCACATTTCCACTTCTCAGAGACAATGTGTGACTGCCCCTTGTCCTGAACTTACCCCTCCCCTGATGGCTGGGGCTCCTGCACACTCTCACAATATCTGTTAACTCCCATCAGCCCAGACATCTCAAAGAGCTGCTAAGGTCAGTTATTGGCATTACAGAAAAAATAACCTATCCCTGTGGTCCAACCCCTTGTTAATCAGCTGGGATTATGGTCACTCCATCTGCCCTAACTGCCTCCTTCTCTATCAACGCGAAATAGCCACTGCCATCCCCTTGTCAACCCCAGTTTTCATTCTCTGAACTAATTAAGCAAATGTTACAAATAGCAACTTTCTCTGTCTGATACCTTCCAGTACAACAGGCAGGAGAGTTGTGAAAATACATCCCCATTCAGAAAATATAGTGCATCCCAAAGGCCACTGAAGACTGTTATAACCTCTAAAGCCCAATGGCCCAATGCATGTAATCTTTAACAACAAAAGCACAGGACAATAAAAGCTTTAAAAATTGAAATTGCACCACTCTCCCACAGCCAGGATGTCTGATCATTGGGGTGCCACTAGAACAAATGCAAACCAGAAAGCTGCATGCAACTGAAACCCTTCTCCCACAGAGAGATCAAGGGCCAGGGTAGAATCTGAACCTGTACATACAAAGAGTTAATGTGCTTGAAAGTTACAGGGCAGCTGCAGCTCTGATTAAAGGCTGTTGCGCATCTTCAGCTTTATATTATTGTGAAATAATATAAAGTCATGCCAGCTCAGACAACTCAAATCCCATCAGCACCTTCCCATTAATCTGCACCTGAAGGAAAATTACCTGAGATTCCTGAGCTAATCTCAAATTCCCCTTTAAACAGAAGTTAATATTGGCATAACCATTCTATAATCCTTATTCATGTTGAAACAAAGACAGGCTTCCTACCAGCTTGCACAGCATGGATACAGACAGGCAGACCATTCTTACTGTCATGAAACCTACTGGATTTGACTTGGTACCTTGTGGGTGAGGGAAGCCATGCCTTGAGCCTCTCCCTGCCCCAGATCTGTAGTGCTGCAAAGAGAAAGAGAGAATGTGGTTTGGAGACACAAATTCACTCTGGCAACCATACTACTGGTAAAAACCTACTTTCCAGGGTGCCCTGAACTTGTGCTTCTCCCAATGCTTCTGAGAAAATCTTATTATTTGCTTTTGATTTTTGGTGGGGCATAGTCTGATGAAAGAGGGTAGATACATGTTGACTCTTGAAAGTGCCAGCTAAACCAGGAAAACCCAGCACAACACAACAAAGGCCAAAGCTCTGCTCCATTTTATCTTTCTATTGCCAAGGGACACATCTCCTATTTCTCTCAGCAGGAAGAATACATGCATTCTAGGACTGGTTCACAGTTACAAATAATATCCCAACATTTGCCTTTTCCTGCTATTTAACTGTATCTCCCCAGGGCATTAGTAACAAAAGCAACTTCTAACTGTATTTGGGTTTGCCAATCAGCAAGCAAAGAGCACTAGGCTGAGCTGATTTCAAGCCACAGGAAATAATAAAAAGAGAATAATACACATAAAGTGCTGCTGCCACCAAAGGTGCCGGCAATTGAACTAAAGCAAAAAAAATATATCACAAAAGCAGTCAAAGAAGCACACATTATGAACATAGAACTGGACAGGGGACATAAAAGTGAGGGCTAAGAAAAAGCTGTTGCTAAGATATATAGAGAAGGCTTGAACAGTTCTGAGGAAAGAACAGTTTTTGCCCCTACACAGACTCTGCCACCACCAAGCAAGGGCTCTAACCAGGGATGATCTTTATCTTGAACATGAGCATTCCTCTCTGCTCCCTCATGTAATATCTGAGGACATACTTTTGTAATTCACTGAGATAGTTAGGATTATAGCACCATCCAAGTATATCTGAGCTAGTTTTAACCCTGCTAGAGAAATAAGGCTGATCTTAAGGCCCCAGTGCTGACCATAAGGCAGCAGTGAACTGAATACCCTGCTAGCCCATGGTAGATGCCAGGCTGTGGTGGGGTTTAAGCAAACTAGCAAATTCAAACCACAGCCTGCTCAGCAACGCTTCATGTGCTTGGCAGACATAGCCCCAAAAAAGACACAAGATACATAATGCAAACTACCAAGGGGTTTGGCATGGAAACAAGTCTGAAAAGAAGAAGCTAGCCACCTAAGCTGGCCTGCTCAGTTACAGACAGCAGTAGTGTCTGGCAGTGGAGCACTCTCCCTCCATGCTACTGCAGGTACCTGCTTGTGTCAGCACATTTCTGAGATATATTTTGAAAGGATTTCCATTTTTGTGGTCCTTCCTCCCTTCCCGTTCCTCCTCCATAGAAAGGCATGGATGTAAGCAAATGCTTCAAACAGAGAAAGGTGTAGCACCAGCTGTCCCACAGTCCGCCCTCTAAGTGAGCACTTATAAACTTCTTATAAACTGTCAGCCTTCATGTGGCTCATCCCTGCTGTGTGTTCCCTTTGGATCTCCCTTTCTCTGGGTCTGTTCAGTGGCTTCACTCATCCAGCCCCAGGGCAGCCTGGTCCTGCCAGGTATCCCACAGCTGATCCATCACTCAGAAAGAGAAGAATCACTTACCATCCTTGCACAGTCACTGCTCAGACTCAGAGCCAAGACAACAGTGAGAGGAGCACAGACTTTCATCCTTGCTCTCCTCTCATGAAGGTTTTGCCGGGCAGAGGAAAACGTCCAGGGCTGGGCTGAAGCAGGAGGGTGAATCAGGAACAAGCTTTCACAAGGGACTGTGATTTCCTTGACTTTCAGGTATTTTAGTTTTCTAAGTGAGCAGAGCTGTTATCATTGTTAATCATTAATGTCTTTGGGAGTAGAAGGGAATGCCCCATAGGGAGAGACTCTCCCTAACCACCAGGAGTGAAGAGTCTACAAAGTGCCTGACCCTTGGAGATGGTCCCTGGTGTAATCAGCAAGCACTGAAGGACAACTCCAGAGAAGCTGATCCAATGTCATAACTAGAGCTGATTTATCATCTGGATGTTTCCCTTCTTTCTCTTGAGGAGCTGATTAAAAGCACAATATAGCAACAGCAAGGAGCTCCAAGCAAGCCCACTCAGGAGATGGCATCACATTGCAAAATATGGACCAGATCAATGCCAGTACCAAGGATTACTCATTAACAGATGGTTACCTGCCCAGCTGTGACTTGTAACAGCAGCCATCCAGCAACAGACTGGGAAAGTTAAAAGAAAGAAAATACACATTACTCTGATAACACATTTTGTGTACCAAAAAGCTCCCTTCTGCCACCAGCTGAGCAAAGCCATCTCTGTTTTGTAAGTGCCTGTCTGAGATAGCTGCACTGCAGAATCATTTCTCCTACAGATGCAGAGGGTATTGCTAAAACTGAGATTTCACCAGAGCAGTCTATTTCAGCCCCACCTTGCCCCACAACCAAAATCCACAGGTTTGGCTGGTACAACAGTGTCTGTGCTCGAGGCTTTTGCCATGTCCTGTCAATGAGGGACCACACCTCCTCACACCCAAAATCCCCAGAGCCACAACAACAGAAAGAATACCATAGTCCTTGCTTAAGTTGTGTGCTGCCCTTTGAAGTTTCACCAGCACAGCTATGGAAGAGATATGATTATTTTTAATTTTTTTGACCCAACAAAGCCACAGCAGTAGGGCCCAGTGGTGAAGCAGAGCTATCCCTGCACAGTTTTGACATGATGGTTTATCATGGTGCAGGGAATTTACACACTGCTCTGCCTTTCATCACAGTAATAGCTCCTGTTAGTTCAACTAGGCCTATATAGGTTTATGGAATAAACTTTGCTACTGTGAGCAAGGCTTGGAACAGCAGGAAGCAGGAAAAGTTAGAATTTCCTTCCCAAAATCCAGCAAACAAGCAGAACAAAAATCTTTGCCTCTGTGCATTGCTTGTTGCTAAAGACTTGAAGTAAATAAAGCTTCAGAATAGATCTGTCTTATTTTCACTCATTTCAAACCTGGAAATAGGATGTACAGACAGTCTGATCTGCCTGAGAACACCTAGCAAAGCTGAAACATAGATTTCCACTTCCTCTCCTCATTCTTCAGTCTGGCCATCAGGTTTCAAATCAATCATGCCTATTCAATGGCTCGTAGACATCTGTTTACCATCAAGGTTACTGAAATTTTGCAAAGAAAGGGGGGAAAATAAGTTCCCAAAAGTTTTGCAGAAAGGGAGGAGCAGGGGAGTGAGGAGAGAAGGAAGATACTTCTTTAAGGCTGTGGAAATACCCTCTTCCACCCATTTCCAGAATAAAAATCATCCACTTCCAGGACCAGAAACACTGTGTTTCTGTGGTGACCGGCGTGTGTTGTAGGGAAGCATTTTTCCATGCCTAAAAGTAACAGAGAAGAAAAGCAAGAATGCAATCTATTGTTGGTGTTGTCTGCTCCCAGTTGTTACAGTTCATGTTGTAGATCTCCACCAAGAGCTGCAGTGTGTCCTTCTGGAGAGTCACAACTCCAAGCTTTTAGTTCAAATTGATTCCTTAACATGACAAAAGGAATAAACACCAACATCAGGAGCCACTTCAGCTGATAGGATGGGGCTGGCACAAAGTAAAAGGAGAAGTCATCAAAGCCAGGAGTTGCAACAACTGCCAGAGAAGCCCCACCATAAAATGGGAATTATGCCTGAGTAAGGTCTGAACTTGGAGTGATTTTAGGGTTCAGATGGATCTGAATCATTAAAATCCCCAGATGCTCCATGTACGCTGCCTGCCTTTGTTCAGGACAGAGGTGTCTGAACAGGTCTGACAGCCATAGCAAAAAGGCAGGATTTGAGGTGTGGTTTTTTGGTAAATTATGTTAAATGATCAGTGAATCTTTCAGCTATTTATAAACAGAAGAAACTCTGTCGGCCTCTTTCAAGCATTTTGTAGAATTGTTAAAATGTTTGGGGTTATTTTTTGAGAAACATTTTATCATATTGGCAGGAAACTAGTCAGAAAACTAGACTCAGTTTTGATACTGAATTCTTATAAACTGCACAGGGCTCTGGGCCTTTGGGAGTTCACAGGTGCAAAGAGTATCATCTGTGCCAAAAGCATCATCCCATGGGTAAGGCTGATGAGCCTGCAGAGCTGCTCTCCACCACCTTCTCAAGTCTATTCATCTGTGACTCACTATTTCCAGCCTGGTGATGGAAACTTTGTACACAGGGAAATAAGAATCAGGTGTCTATGGAGCTAATAACTTAACAACAATGAGAAAAATAACAAAGTTATAGAAACAATCCATATAGAATTGAAGATAAATTCCCTGACATTCGGTTTTAGACTTCATCTAGACCCCATCTCAAATGAGGCTCTGTAAAATACTAAAGGGAAATAAATATATGTCTGCATAAATATACATAAGTATAAATAAGAGAGAGAAAATCTGTACAAATGAGCGATAGGAAAACCTGGCTTTGGAGTGATAGAATATTTGGCAGCCCTAAGGCCTGGAGCATTGCAACTCATTCCATCAGTGAAATTCCAGCTAGAGTCTGGCTCTTGTTTTCAAAGAAAATTCTGTTTTCCTTTTAAGAAAGGCGCATTCTGATTCTTAATTTTGCTGCACATAATTTTGAACATTTCCTGCAGAACACAGAACCCAAATGTATTTGAAGCCATATTCTGCTACTACTAAAGACAATGAAAAGTTTCAAAATAAAACTAGGAGTTCTTTTTCATGTTTGCAGACTGTAATCCTTCTGTATCAAAGGCTGAAATCCATTCATTTCAGCAGTCATTTTCCTCTTTATATTGACATCATGGGAAAAAGAGAAGGCAAATAAACACACAATAAATGAGGAGAAAGAGACACAACACTTGCTGTGGCTGTATAACAGATACTGATAATGCTGCCTTTTCCTTATTTCCCACACTGCAATGTTTTTTATTACTTTAAATTTTAAAATAATTAATAAAAGCTCAGACTGAGCCCAGCCTTTGAACTACTTAATAATAATGAAACAATATTAACAACTACCCTAAGTCATTAAATATCTGCAAAACATAAATTAACTGAGTCAGCCATCAATATGAAATAATAAAATTGCAGAGGATTTTTTAATCAATTAGTTGACTAGACATAAGTGGAAAAGACAAGCCTAGACACACACACATCCATTTGCATTCATTCCTCTGTACCAGCTACCAAGGTAGTGAGAGGGCTGTCTGGTGACTGCACATTCATCTGTTCTCCATTTTTACATCGTTTTCTGACCATTGTAAACATTTCTGAGAAAATTTCCACTCAGCTACCGCAAAACTGAAAAAAAAAAATCAACAAACTTTTCTCATTACTGATTCCCTGTATTTTTGCAAATTTCTAAGCTTTTCATGGTGAAAAGTACCCCAAACTAATGGGGTAGTGTTGTCCCCTGAGATGATCTGATTTCATGGCTTTAGTTGATATTATTGCTACAAAGCCCAGACCCAGCTTCCCAGCTAAGGGGACGCTTGCAGGAGCACTGTGGGCACAGGGAGCTGGTGCAGGATCTAAAGCCTCTGCAAGTGTGCTCTGTCCAGGACCTTTGTACAACCTGATGAGTACATGTGAAGAGGAAGTAATTAGAACTATTTCTGGCATTAAAAATACAACTTTTGATTTATCTTTCAGGAATGTGTAGGATGCAAGCAATGACATGTGGCAATTCTGTTCCTGGTGTACTAACAAGGGACTCAGTGCTAACATGAGACTGATGAACAAACCCAACCAACTCCCTACCTTTTTCCTCTGGGGGACCTGCAAACCACACTAGAGACCTTGTTGTCCCTGCCAGATGGGATTTCCTTCATCTCTGCTGCTTGATATAATTCTCATCATCCTGGGAACCATTACCAAAACTCATAATAATAGAGTTTGACTCTCTGATAATTAGTGAATATTCAAATCACCAGAACTGAGGCCAACACTCATGGGCTAAAAGCACAGTGACTTTTTTTTAAATAAATAAGGCAGCACAGCAGCACTGAGTGCATGAGGAACCCTCCCTCTTCTCTCCTTCAAACTCCTCAGCTGTCCCAGCACAGCAGGGCACAGGTCACACCTGTCTCAGCAAATGGTGCAACCTCAATCTTGTCACTCACACCCAAAACCAGCACCTTCACCACTGGGTGACAAGAGAGCCTCCACCTTCCCTTATGTCTTCTGGAGTGGTGCCTTGAGAAAAGCCATTGTGTTTCTTTTGCTAAAGCAAAGACAGAAAGCTGAAATCATTTTGTTGTTTGCTTATTTCAGCAAGGAAAAAGAAATCAAACCAGACAGTTGAGTTATTTTTATGGGCCTTAAACAGGGCAAAATCCAGCTACATTGTGACCATGAACATCTCTGTGTGTCATCCCTCGTTTCCCTGGGAGCTTCAGAAACCCAAGGGGAAAAAAATGACATGGTTTTGGCTCTCAGGAAGAACTGGAGTCCCAGTCTGTCCTCTTCTGCACCAGAATTTGCTGTCCCCAAACTGGGGATAATCTCTGCCAAACAAACTCTTTTACAAGGCTGTGAAAAGCACAGCTGCCAGAGAGCTGCTGCTGAGCAGCTGGGACCCAGCAAGCATGGGTTGGGTGCTGCAGCACTTAGCAGATAATCCTGGGACTGAAATATATGTCTTCAGCCAAATGTTTACTCCTCCTCACTCCTCTCACCTCCCACGCTCCCCCAGAATCTCTAGCAGCTCTCCTGGCTTCCCTCACCCACCAGCTCACAGCTCTGGGGTTTTCTGCACTGATTTCCTTTCTCTTCTCTCCAGGGACTGAAGCAGTGCTCAGATCTATCATGTTATTTCTTTCATCTCTGTCACTCCTCACTCTCCTCCCCTCTGACACGTTGGCTGTGATGTCCCATCCCGGCCCACGACCTTTGCCAGCAGCCACCAACACCTCAGAGAGAGGACAGCACAGGGAATGCCATCCCTATGTGCACAGGATGGGCTCAGGCTGTTATTGGGTGTTCCTGCTGCCACTGCCTTCATGGGACCTCCTCTGGCAGCTCTGCAGGCCTCCACCTTTCCATCACATCTCCACATGGAGATGGATCTGCTCCTGGATGTTCTCCACGTGGTTCCTCCAGCTGGCCTTGGCATGTTTCTGTTTAAACCTCACACCCTGGTGTTTATCTGACACTGCTGCCCCTCAGCCACGACCTCTTTGATCTTGCTCTACACCAGCACCTTCTCTTGCCACATCTCTGGGCCTGCACGCAGGGCTGTGCCACCCCTCAGCTGAAAGGATCAGACCTTGAGTCCCTCTCCAAAGGGTGTTGTATTCACCTCCTCCCCAGTCCAGTGCTACACAGCCTCCATGTCCTCATTGCCTGCATCCCACAGGAGCAGGCACAGCACCATGCACAGCCCAGCCCCCTGGGCCATTTTTGTAATGTGCACTTCTCTGTGAAATCTCAGTTTTGGCCAGATACAGCCCCTGCAGTTGCATCTCTATATTGCAGGTACATCTTTTTAAGGCCTTTACCTGCAGCTGTGCTTATGGATGTTTTTTTGATGCAGCCAAAAAAAAAATTTAGTTCTGCTATGAAAAAACAAATTATATTGATATAGCAATGGAAGAGCTGGGCTTCAGCTGCAGAAACAAAACCAAGCTGTGCTTTTACACTCCTAATCACACAAATCTGTGAGTGATTTAAGGCTCTGCTACGATCCACAATATGCAGAACCTTAATTTATACATCCCAAACCCAACTCTAAACAAGGTTTTAGAAGTCCATTTCAGGACAACACTTAGTTCTGTTACAGCCAGATGTCATGATTTATCTAAAATACCGTGCCTGCAGCCAGCCTAGGGTGTGTTTGCATGCAGAGACTCTTCCTCCCACTGTACAAAGAAGGGTGGAAAGCAGGTAACTGTATTTCTCAAGGACTTTAGTATAAACCTTTGCTGATAACCCTGGCTGAAACAGTAGGCCTATATACAGAGGCGTGTGGGGTTTTTTTTAGCTGTGTACTCACTGCAAACTGACAAGAAGAGGTGTGGAGGCACCCACCTTCCACCGATGCCAACACATTTAGGTAACTTGAGCACAGGCTGATTTGCAATTGTTAGGCACTTACATTTTTAGCTGTGCTCAAATTCCTGCAATTCCACCCACTTTCTTCATTAGCATATTAGACGCCCCCATGGCATACTTTAAAATGGTCTAAAGTCAGGCATGTGTGAGGGAAGTGGCTCCACTTGTGCAGCTGAAAGCAGCTGAAGTCTTCCCTTTGGAAGGGGAAAGAGCACTAACAAGGAAGGGACAACCTCGTGGGAAGGATGCCAGCCCCACAGCCTGCCTTGACTTTGGGGTGATCTCCTATGGTAGGATGGAGAGCAAAGTTCACAAATAATGCTCCAATTATTCTGATTGCAGGCCTAAAAGTACCCTGTATGCAAACCTGTATACCTATATATGTATATATAGATATAGCTACATTTTCTGTATGCTTTTGATGTGTGTATGTATATATATATGTGTGTGTGTGTTGGTGTGCGTATAAACCAGATGTTTGCTCTGCTCTGCAAGCAGCTCCTGTGCAAGGGCTGAAGAGCCCCCTGACACCAGCTGATCAGCCTTTTGGCCACGGTGACCAGGGGAAGCCAAACAAAGAGGTGCCCTCTGCTAAACCTGTGCCCTGTGCAGGGTCACTGAGGCAGCTGCCCAGGGCCAGCAGGGCTCCTTGGACGCTGCATTTTTCAATATCATTGTAAGGATACTCATCCTAGATTTGCTGATCTAGCACAGTGTTTGTCTCAGCTTTCCCTGGGGTTTTTGCATCCCAAATCTAGAAGCAAATCCGTAAGAGACTCTTCAAGCTTCTCCCTTCACTCTCCCTGATGCCAAGGTCTTGTCCCTGTGCAGGAAAAGGACCCTTGGAGCTCAGTCCCGTGCCCTGGGGTATATTTGGGAGAGCTGGTGATGTATCAGGTAGGCAGAGAGATAAAGCTGCCTCCTGGAAGCAGGGACACAGTGTTCCCTAGCAGGGCTGCCCTCTCTCTGCATACAAAAACCCCCACTACTGATGCCTCTGTTATCTCCCTCTGCTCTTGCCAGTCCATGGTCTCATCCTGCTGGCCACTGATGCACACTTTTTTCACCAAATCAATAGAGATTCTGTCCCTGGCAAAACTCCAGGGCCATTTTTCCTGCACTCCTAAAGGGAAGCCAGGCAGAGATGCCCCAGAAAGAAGAGCAGCCCTCTCCCCACTGCACAAATCCTGACTTCAGAAGTGACTGTGTACAACTCACAGGCTCAAGAACAGGCTTAGGCTGAAGATTTCACAACATGGTCAATATCCCTGCTGTATTTCCTTCTCTCTCTTCCCCCCCCTCATTTTCCTGTACTTCCAGTGCCACTCCTTGTAATTGCTGCAGAAATGTAATTGCTGCTCTGTGTAATTGCTGCAGAAACAATCTGAGCTGTCATTGACTTACATTGTTCAGAGATCAGGAGGAACTGGCAGATGAGAGTCACCCCACCTAGCTTCAGGGGCCTCCTGAATATGCATTTACATCTGAGGCAGGTATCAAGGCTCACAGATTAGGCAGTGGAGACCTTGAAAATATAGAAGTGTTAAATTTAAGGTATGAGTCACCTGTGCAAAAGCATGGTTCAGCTCAAGGATGAAACAAATCATTCTTTACATACGTGGAAGGTATTAAACAAACAATTCTTTCTATCCCCAGACAGTATTAATTACATCCCTAACAAATACATAAAGTAACACCTGTGTTTAGGATAAAAAGGCAGCTTTGGAGTAGACACCAAAAGTTAGGCAAGATCCCAACTGGATTCCCCTAAAAGAGAAATCATGTCTTTCATATCAGCTCTGCTAAGTGTACTTTGAATTAAACTGGACTTTCTTTTGCAAACAGGAGGCCAAATCCTGTTGACTACAGAGTGTCAAGCAAGCAAAATTACCTCTTATGACATCGCAGAGTGGGTGTTTTAATGGTACAAGCTGATGTCATTGCAGTGAATGGCAGCAGAATCTCACACATCTGCATTAGTCCTTTCTCACAAGAGCATAAAACAAACAGGCAAGATGCAATGGGAGAAGCAGCTTTTTCCAGGAGATGGAAGCTGTGCAAGACCAGCAGAGCTTCACCATCCCACAGGAGATGAACATCTGCCTCCCTTCACAATCTCACCAGGGAATGAAATTGCAGCATGTGTGGCTCTGGATTTTCTAACACACAAACTTCAGTCAACACTCCAGTGAGCAAGGTCAAGATCAGAGATATGCTCCCACCACCACAGATTATCTCCTGTTGCAAACAAGTTTCAGCTAACTGCTCTGCATACAGAGGGCTGATCTCAGCCAGGCATTGCTTCATCCTGCACACAGCACTGCCTCTGGGAATTTTTAAATTATGGAAGAGGTTGAGGTTATGTAGCTGTTGGTGGTGAGGTGCATGGTCTTGGTATATTGGTAAATAATGGCAAATAGCTACTGAAAAGGATGCATGAGCAAATCTATAAATGAGGGAGAACAGTAATTAAAGTAATAGTAATTAAATTTCTCCTCATCACATGGTTTCATCTTTCCAGAAAATACTCGAATCATTAAGGAAGATATCAGTTACATCTTTCAGGAATTGGGAGAAGCATTAATTTGATTTTTGTGCCCCAGCTTAGGAATGTGCCACTCCAAGAAGGATTAGCTTTATTCAGATGAACTTCTAGCTGGCCTTTCATTTGTTTATCAGCCTGCTCTGGAACTGAGGTGTGAATCTGCACAATAACTGATTTCTAGACTATTTTGAGATTGTGAGCAAATCTTTGCAAGCAAAGAACGTAAATGAGGAACAGGTTGGTGTCCCCTGGCAAGGCAGACACAAGGTATTTAAGAATACATTTCCCAAACTTGGACTCCAGGACCTTCTCAGGGAGGTGGGTGAATGCCCTTCCAGCACCCAACCCTGACACTTGCTACAGGCTCTGGGCACCCATGGAAATGCTCCATTTGCAGCCCTGGGCACCTGCAGGGGTGGGATTCACATTTACCTGGAAACTGGGATGAGATTATCACAGACAGCAATACAGTGTTAGCATGGACCTGGAAGAGAGGTTTCATCCCACTCCCATCAGTCATTATTTTCCATTATTGGTACTTAAACTTCTGCATTCCTCTTGCTCTGGCACAGATTGTTCCAAGCACAGAGAGGGATGTGGATGAGAAGGGAACCACTGAAGGATTGAAGCACCCTTGTGTCATTGATACAGCTTACTTTACACAGGCATTGAACCCCTGTAACCTCCTTTTCTTCCTTCCTTCCTTCCATCCATCTCTCTCTCTGGCAGATAGAGCATCTGTATATTTTAGCAGTGTTAGCAAGAGCAGTTCTGATGCACTGGTCCCCTCAGATCACCACACAAAGCCAGACAACACCAAGACTATGCAGACAAGAAGCCAGAGGAGGATTACACTGTACCTGGAAAACATTTGGCTATTCAGGCTTGCAATCCCTTTGTGTTGCTAGAATAGAGCAAAAGGAAATAATTAAAGGCTAAAAACATACCCTACTATTATTAAATTCCAGAGGATGAGCTATTTTTAAGGTATATAAATATTTGGCAAGAATTCTTAATGATCCTCTTTTAAAGGAATTTCTTTATGTAGGCTAGGGTTAAGAAGATATCTTTGCAGAATCTAATAAAATGCATGTGAGTTTTATGTGGTCTCGTACTTCCATTTAAACTGCAATATCTAAATGGCAGCAGGTCACAGAC
>NW_005054372.1:1351517-1394578 GCF_000277835.1 Geospiza fortis | reverse complement strand
TGAAATTAAGTTTCCATTAAACATTATCAGCTCTAGTGGTATAAATTATTTACTTACTACATACACAATTACCATTTTAATGAGCTTGACACACTTAAGATTCTATAAACATTATTGTGCAGTACAGGATTTCTTAATACTTTGGGGAGATAAGGGATGAGGAAGAAAACCAATGTGCATTTTCATATTAGAAACTGATCATATAGATATTTAAAGACAAAACCACAAATAAAATAAGGATAAAAATAAAATTCTGTACAGCAGCATTTTAGACTGTACAACAGATTTATCAATTGGGACAGAAAAGATAAACAAATTTCTTATCTTTCACACAAGCAGTTCAGAAAGTTGGTTCATGTGCAACATCTTGGATTTGCTAACATTTTCAGTAATGCAGGCAAGAATTGCAGATGTGATCATCCAGCACTTCCCAACAATTTTTTTCTTCTGAAAAAATCAATAGTAGCCTGACTAAAAGTGATAGTTGGTCTACAGAAAGGAAGTATTTTGGCAAGATCAATGAAACCTTTTCCTGTATTTTAACTGGCGTTGGATTAGGGGTCACAAATGTCACAATTCTCCGTCGCTCCACAATGCTAAACTTGGGATGCTATTCCAAGAGCACAGAGAGAAGCACCTGGATGTGCCACTTGTTTTGCTGCAGGGTAAACACCCACACTGCCCACAGAGCAACTCTGTTGTCACACAGGTTTGCTACAATCCCACAAAGCTTGGAAATCTGCCTGTTGATGCAGAAAATAGGGGCATTTCTAAACACAAGTCACCTAGCCATGGTTGGGAGCTGGGAGGTGCCTGAGACCTGTTTTGGCTTCTCACACCCCTGGATAAGGACCTGCTGCTGTCTAACTGAGCCTTTGTCTAACTGAGCCTTTGGAAACTTTTCAAAATCTCTGAGAAATTGTGAAAAGATGCCTCCAGGTGTTTGCATCACACTACCTCACACACTCTCCCTGTCTCTCAGCTACCAAGTACCTTGGGAGAGACCATTTTAAATGACAGTATTTGCAGTATTTGCTGTTGAATCTGTGTTGGGGTGAGCAGCAGTGTTGCTGCTGAGACAGCTACTAGCAAGGATTTCAGTTTTGTGGCAAAAATCAAGCTACTTCCAAAAAATAAAAATATGCTCACAAGTCCTGGTTATCTCTGCTACAATGAGACAAGGAGGCTGCCAGCTGAGCCACATCTTCTAGAAGTTTTCTGTTAAGAACATTAAATTCCAGCATCAGAAGCAAGAATAATTCAGTCCAGGCTACAGCAAAGGCACAAGGAAACCAAAACTTGCAGGCAGAGAAGTAGTGCCAGAAGGACACAGCATCTTTGAAGGACATTAAATAGCCCCAGAAGACTTCCAGGGGCATGAGAAAGGACAATACAGCCAGGTACTGGCTCCTTCCCACAGAGCAGTAAAGCTCTTGCAAAGTCTCTTTGCAAAGCCTTTTTGCATCTTCATAACCCCTTGGTTCTTTGTCACACAGCTCCCCAGAGCTAAACTGTGCAGTGATTTATTTTGCATGTGTGTTATATCACAAACTTGTTGACAAGGCACAAAACTACAGTAATCCTATGGGGGAAGTCTCGTTGCAAGTTTGCCTGGATTTATATTTTCTATTCTTCACAAAGCCTTTAAAATTAAACCACAACAAAACTGTGACTTGTGGAACCAAGGAGGCTGAAACAACTACAATTGAAAATCAGATACCATGACAACAAGTGAAATATAAGACAACTGCTACATTAAATAAGATTTGGAATGCTGCAGGATTTTCTGAGTGTTGGGATTGGAGTTTTCTTACATTGCTGGTTGTTACAGTTTCAGGTTTGAGTACTGACACAGGTCAGTAGACCTCTTTCACCTAAAAGGATGGAAAGGCCCTTTTTATTTATCCTCATGGGATTAGGAAGAGAAAAGAGTAACTCTGCACCAGTGGAGCTTCCACACAGAAAAAAAAAAAGGAAAACTAGAAGGGAAATAAAGCCAGCTAGAATTCAATTATCTTCAGGAACAAGCTGGCAAGATAAAGGATCAAGTTACCAAGCAGGGCTTCAATTAGGCTGATTTTTAACTGTAAGTAGATTTGATTAGTAGTGTACATCACAGTATGAGGAGGCAACTTCAAATCATATTATAATGCTGAAGTCACACAGTAATAAAAACTAGACCACATCCCTAGTAAAATATTGGAAACCATCAGCCAGAGACAGGCTGCCCACATTCCTTTTTATTAACTCCTGATTCCAGCTGGTTTAGCTTTTATATTCTGCCAGTTATTGAAAGGAAAGCTAATATTATTAATGTCTTCTAGGTCTATGGAATTAATTTCTATTAGTTCTAGCTAAGAAGTCATTCTTTTAAACAATCTGTTATTGACTGGCATGACAGTGTAGCACGGGGAGAAACAGCTTTTCCCATGTCCCTTTGTTTACAGGATTTCCAGGCATTACGCCAAGGCATTTCTCTATGTTAAAGAAAATTCCATTCTTCCACATCCTCCATTTCCCTGCACACAACTCGACTCCCATGCTGTCAAATTCCATTTGAATCCTTGATACAATAAAATCCATTTTGTTGCACTCAGAATTTATGAACTTCCATTTGCTTGTTTTTCTGAGCACAGCAGCTCGGGGATAGAAAACAGGAGAGGGTGGAGAAAGAGCTCTTTGATTTACACCTGGCTTCTCTTACTTTCATCTGATGGCCCCTAATCCTTACATTAGAAAGGAGTGTGAAAGTCAACGCCCCTCTCCATGGCACTCAAGGTTTTTCAGCTGTTCTTGCATCTCCCCTCAGCTGTCTCTTTTTCCAGATGAAGAATTCTGCATTGCTCACTCCCAGTCACTTGAGTGCCCTTGCACAATTTAAGATAAGCAGCCTTGGTTCATCTAATATATTGATCAGAGATTAATAAGGACTGTAATGACTGAGTTTGATTTTCAAGTTTTTATCTGTCAGATGCTAGGATTTTATTTTCCAAGACACAAAAGCCGTGCAAAGCATAACCCAGGTCAAAAAAGCCCTCTCTTGAGTTTGACTGCTGTAGTTTTAGTTTTGATTAGAACAAAACTATGAATTTTCCAGAAGATAGGAAAAAAAATATGGCCATTTATCCGTGCAATGAAATATCTGCTCAAGGACAACTATTAGCAAAATACTATTAGGGAAAAAAAAATAAATAAACTCTTTAAAAATACATAAATATTGAAGTATTTTCACATCACTGGGCTGTGTACTGCCTGCTGTGTTTCCCAAAGCTCTAACAGCATTATACCACCACGATTTTATCATGACTCTAAAATTAGTTTAAAGCTTGAAAGTTTTAAAAAGTACAGCTATTTTCACAGCATGTACCTTCATTTGGGCCCACACGGAGTTGAGTCTAATATCAACAAGGATTTTTCCTCAATACCAAAGGCAAAATCACTTACCAGTAGAAAAAAATTAAGTATTAAAGATAACGGGTGTTGTATCCCTTAATCTTACTGGAGTATTTAATGTAACACATAAACATTAAACTTCAGGAACCTTAATCTATTATTACAAAATCATACATACCTTCTTTCTCACCTTACACATTTGAGTTTAAGAAACTGAGTGACAGCATCCAGTACACTCAACTGTTGTCATACATTGCAAGAGTTCTATAGTCATTACATTGCAAGGGTTCCACATTGCTGGAGTTCCATACCTCCTTGATGTTTCTTGTGGGCAACTCCTCTAGGCACTAACTCTTCCTTGTCCTTGCAGTAGGCAGCTGACTCCAGGTCCCACCAATCCACTCTTTTATAACACTCTTCTTATTGGCTACAGCTGTGGCCTGTTAAACTCAGACCTGCTCCTAATCCTTAGTAATTGGTTCAGCTGCAATTCTTTAGGGGATAAGATTACATTCTATACCACCTTTACTTACCCATACTGTATCCCCCTACACTCAACTATTCAGGAAATTTATTATTCTTAGTGTGCTTTAGGAGCAGAGAAAGAGGAATTAATCAATATTTACCTTGATGCTTTAAACCTGTATGGATCTGCAGTCCAGGAGATATGCAGCATGACTTTTTAATTCTCACAATAATTTCAAACCAGTGAGCCCCCAGAAGTCTCTCTATATCCACTCAATATGATGAGCAGATTTCCAACACTCTCAATTCTTCGTGCATTCTTTTGCATGTCCAGGCTTATAGTCTCTCCTGAAGAAAGGGTAATAGAGGAAAAGGAACAGGTGGCAAAACCGACATGTTCAGCAGTCCTAAATATCTTTTCCTTCTCAGAACTCCACCTAAGGCTAGAAAAGTAACTGAAACTAAAATGAACAACCAGAAGGAGAGGCATTGAACCCTAATTGAAAGAGCAATAACCAAATTGCCTTTCCCCAAAGGTAAAAGGCACTGAGAGCAGTGGTGAGGAGGGACCCAATGAGCATCACAGCACTGTGTAATTAGATAAATATCTCTGGTCCCAGCACAGGAAATTCACAATTTCGGTTTATTTTGGTTTTCTTGGTTGTTGTTGGATGGGGTGGGGTTTTTCTCTTTTTTTTTTGTTTTGGTTTGGTTTTTTTGTTTGTTTGTTTTGTTTTTTGTTGGTTTGTTGTTGTTGTTGTTTGCTTCTTGCTGCTTGTATAACAATGTCTTATTGCATACAACCAGGCAATGCATTAGACAAGACTGAATTCCATCTGGACCTCTTCCCAAATGTTATGAGACAGACAGGAAGACATTAAGAAAATATCCTAATCTTTTTTACAGCAGTAACTGATTTTACTTACATTTCAAAAATCTACTAAAACACAGGGAATACCATTAGAAGATTAAACTGAAATTATCTTAAATAAAACGTTTGGATCGGGGAATTTAAAGTAAGTTTGTCTTGAATAAAGACAAGAAGGGCAGCGGTTGAAATCATTATTTTAATTGCACTGTTCAATGAAATCATCCCAGGGAAAATAATACAGAAATGGAAAAAAAGCAAAACCAAATAGCTCAATACTTTCATTGGAATACTATTTTTTCATTCTAGGACTTCCAACTCATATCAGAAGTGATGATCTCTAGCCAGCTCTTTGAAGGCAAGTGGATATTGAAAACCACTTACATCTTGCAGAAACATGTCTCTAATACATATCTCCATTGTTGCTGATGCCAAGCAAAATACTGGAAAATTTAATTAAAAGCAGAGATTTAGACAAAAGTAGCTTTGTACTGATTCTCAATGGCCTTATTCTTCTCACTCTTTACAGCTATCAGAGAGGGAAGGTCTGACGTCCTGTAAACTCCAGTCCTCATCCTCCCTTGGCAAGATCTCAGTTCAGAGATGTAACCTTCAAAGCTGAGGTTCCCTTCAGAATCATCACAGGAACGTGTCCCAGAGTCCTCCAGTTTGACCCCATCCACATCAATTATCCTGTTCACAGGGAGCTCCATTCCAGGGTTCCCTCTCACACCAGGAGGATTAAAGCTTCTGCTGGCCTTGGCTTTGTGAGAGGTCTGCTCATAGGAGTTTCCTGAAGTCCCTTGTGAATCGTTTTTCTTTCTGTTTGCACCTAACAGAAGAATTAAAAACAAAAAAAACAGAAAGCAAGAGAATTATGTATCTTCTGGTTTTAGCAGTTTTCAATATTGCAGCCTTCTCTGAGGCCCCAAGGGTACTCAGCTGGGATGTTTATCCACCAAAGAGACTTACTGATGGAAATTTAACTAAACACTGGATCTCAAAGATAAATGTGAACTACTAATATGTATCTGCCATAATGTCGCACTTTTCAGAGTTTTTAAAAAGATAAAAATATTAAAAATAACTACTTAGTATAATTTTGTACACCTCTAGAATAAAAAAATTCTCACAGCAGCAAACCCAAAGGTGGAGGAGAATATAGACCTTCCACTGGGGCAGTATGGGAGATGTTCCTTCAGTTGAACTGGTCTTCAAGACCCTGCTGAGATGGTATTTTTACTTGGCTAGGGCTTAATTCTCTAGCAGACTAGTAAGGGATTATTTGAAGCTGGTCACTGTCCTGAACTGCAACAGAGCAGTTATGGGCCATAGGACAAGAATAAAAGAAACAACTTTGCAGAATCACAGGACAGTTCAGGTTGGAAGGAACCCAGTGGGGCATCTGGTCCCACCTGCCTGCTGAAGCAGAGTCATCCCAGAGCACATGGCCCAGGATTGTGCCCAGATAGTTCTGGAGTATTTCCAGTGAGGGAGACCCCACACCCCCTCTGTGCAGTCTGTTCCAGCGCTCAGAACTGTGAAGTTTTTCCTCATATCCAGGTGGAACTTCCTGTGCATCAATTTCTGCCCATTTCCTCATGTTCTGTAGCTCAGCACCATTGAGCAGAGCCTGACTCCATCCTCTGTCACCATCCCTGCAGATATTTACAAACATTGCTGAGGTCTCCTCTCAGGTGTTTCTTCTCAAAGCTGAACAGGCTCAGCTCCCTGATTTTTTCCTCCTAAGAGAGATCCTCCAGACCTTTGACCAACTTAGTGGTTCTTTGCTGGACCTGCTCTAGGAGTTCCTTGTCCTGAAGAGCCCAGAACTGGACCCAGCACTCCAGATGTGTCCCACCAGGGCTGTGCAGAGGGGCAGGATCCCCTCCCCTTACCTGCTGGCAATGCTCCTCCTGACTCACTCCAGGACTCCATTTGCCTCCTCAGCCACAAGGACACACTGCTGGCCCACGGACACCTTGTGTCCACCAGGCCCCCCAGGCCCTTCTCTGCAGAGCTGCCCTCCAGCAGGTCAGCCCCCAGCCTGGGCTGTTCCATGGGCTTGTTCCTCCCCAGGAGCAGCACCCTGCATTTGCCCTTGCTGAACTTCTGAAGGTTCCTCTCTGCCCATCTCTCCAGCCCATTGAGGTCCTTCTGAAGGAAGAAGCCTCTGAGGTCTGAGGGCTTTAAACACTCAAGAAACACCTGACTTACATCAAAAATCACAGTTGCCAGGATTCAGGCCTGTTCACACAAAGTCATCACTTGTCCCAAGACAGCTGTAGTTCAAACCCTTGAGCTCCCAAAAGCCGGTTTTGTGTTAGGTGTAACCCTACAAAGTACAAGGAGCTTCTCAAAGGAAATGTACAGAAGCTGATTTGCCTGTGCCAACAGCAGCAAGAAGGGAAGGATGAGGAGTTGATTTCAGGATTCACACCACAGTTAGCAACATGGTTTCTGGAACTGAGGTTCTCCCCATAATGATATAAAGAGGGGCAACATTTTCAGAGACAGAGAACTCCTTTCATTAGATCAAACTGAGAGCCAAGAAAAAAAAGAGAAACTTTCAAGGCACAAAAGCAGGCCTGAGTAGGGACTCCAATTTCATATTTAATTCCCTTTTTCCATATATCTTCTTATCGATCTTTTAAAAGATACTATCTTATCTGACATTCTCAACATTTTGTGCCACAGTACATCCAAGTGCCGGACCAGCATGTTTAGCCACACAAATCCCATGAGACTGGTGTGGTTAAATCCCATAGCTGTCTTTCAAATATTTTATTTGTGTTTATTCCATTAAGTGATTGGTACAGTTTTATGCAAGGAAAATAAATTTCCATGTATAATCACCGTAATCAAGAACTTTTTGATATGGGGAATGGAGGAAATGCAAATGAAAAAGACAAAAAAAGCACTTTCACACACTTTCAATCAAATCACTCCAGGGTCTTCTTGAGGCTTAAAGCTTTCTATTTAAGAAAAATAAGTTAAAATCCTCAGTAGTGCAATGCTTAGTGTTTTAGCTACAGTGAAGCCCCACATAAATAATGTGGGTATTTTGCATCAGTAATGCTTGCTGTGTTTTCAGAGGAATTAGATCAAACTCCAAACAAATCAGCTGAGCAGAGAGGCAGAAAGCTCCCAGCCCTGCTAGCCCAGCATGACTTCAACCTACTAAATTGCAGCTAACATTTAATGGGACTGTATTAGACTTTGTGTTTAAATCTCCCTACTGAAACTGAACATTGCCTTAATTTTAACTGCTGCCTGCCTGGCTGGGCTGCACAATGCTATTCTTCTGCTCTGGAACGTTTATCTTAACATGAGTGTACTGAATTGTTCTCTTGATCTCTTTAATCTGCTATTCTACACCCTTTGAGGAATACCTGTGACTCTCCTTTCAAGTTGCTTTAAAAGGGCTACAAATTGCTGAAATGCCTACTAATGACGAATTACCACAAATACAAGGCATTGACAGAGCATGAGTCACCCAGCTGTCCTAGCACTCAGAATACATCCTCCTATGAAATGCCATGCAAAGGAACATCTTTGACTGGGGCGGAAGGTCTCACATCTGTTGACTTGGACTAGGTTGAAACAGTTTCCACAGTCAAAAGACACAGCCTGCATTAGCAGGGCACAAGAGATGAAAGAGCTGGAAACTGCTGCTGAGGAACACTATGGAAGGTGCAAGTATTGCTGAATTTATTTGGGTGCTAAGCCCTTCTACAGTTAAATATAAGAAATGCCATTAAGTCTTGGAATTATGGTGTCACTGAGGCAGCACACAAAGCAACTGGGTGTGCAAGCTGCCCAGCAGGAACACAGCAGAAATAAGGTCAATGTTTGCTCTCAGGCTTCACAAGACATAAGCTCATCTGAACAAGAACACATCCACATTATAGACATATTTTTCTATTAATGCCCTTTTTAGGAGCAATCTCTCCGCAGCATCAAATAAATTACTACTAGAGGTAGGGCAGTAAAAGAGAACATCTTGTCTAAAATACCAGTTCAAAAGAATGTGGAATTACTAAGGGAGGATACTGTGAAGATGATTTCACTTTTCCTGTCTGAGTAGAAAATACCTTAGCTCATCTTCAACAAATAGGAAGATGATTTCAAGAGTAGCACTACACAGAAAAAATATTTCAATGTAAATTTTTCTTCATTTTTTTAAGAAAAAGCTTATGGAGCAAGGCTGTTTAACTCAAATAGTATGTGAGATTTGCCAAACCAGCTTGTGTATAAATGTATAACACAAGTTTTTAAGTAGACTCAAGACTGGCATGGACTTAGTGGAGCTTTGTACTGAGGTTTTAATGAAATTTGTAACACTCTTACACTGGTCTCCTTCTCATGTTTTCTTTTGGAGTAACAGATGCCTGAAGACACTCAGCTGGGCAGGGCACCATCTAAGGTGCAGAGGGCCTTCACAGGGAAAATTTCTCTTCACATGTTCTTGACTGAAGTGATGAATACCTCCATGGAGAACTCTGCAGATGCTTTGCCATGTATGAAGCATGTCAGGAATGTGATTACATTTCCCCAGATCTAATCTCTCAGATGTCCTACCTAACTACAGTAGAGAAAGGAAGACACTGCTTATGGCAGCAGTCACATAGGTGAATTTCCAGGCTGGAATTCCACATTCACACCTATTGGTAATCTCCTCCCTTGCTAAGCATTCCACACAGCTCTTGGGAAATTTTCTTGTGCATCTGATCCCGTTGAAATGTTCCAGCTGGTTTACAGATGGTAAGATGTAGGTCATCTTTTGTCCTTAAACCAGAGATCTGCTGTGTTACAGACCCACAGCCAAATGACTGCTTAGAAGGTTTAACTGCACCCACCTGCATTTTTCCAAAGGTGTCTATAATCAGGCACTGTTTTGGCTGATTGCCTCATTTTTGTTACCAATATTTCTATTTTTGTGATATTTGGATTTTGTGTATTATTCTCAAGGACTCTAAATTTTATATTATCATTATGGAGAACTATCTTTATAGAGAAAGACAAAGGGAAATCTTCTTCTTCTGTATTAAATAATCCTCAAACTTTAAGATCTAAGCAAAAGATCACAAGACATTGTCTTCCAGGTATTTTAGGAATAAGGGAGCATGTGGCCAAATTCCACACAGAGATGAGGTCACAAAAAACCTGGAAATTTCAGGAGGAGCATTAACAGCCAAATGTAGATGAGAGGATCATATAACCCTAAGTCTAATGCAGATGCTTGGAGATTTAAAGCCCCGCTCACAACACCTTGCAATTATATTGTTTCTATACCATAATCAAGAAATTAATTTATTTTCAATATGCTAAATTTAATTATGATTTTTAATAAAATCTCTTTCATGTATATTTAGTGTTTCACTCATCATTCTACCTTTGCTAAAATCCTACTGCTCTTGTCAAAATCATTAACTATTTAGATGGCTCTAAGTTCTACTGAAAGATAACAAGAATATCCTGCTGATTTTCATACCATTGATCCCAGGCATTTGACTTCTAATGTCAGAGAGGATCTGATCTCAGTTAAAGGGAATGAGCTCCAGATTAATGATTTTGTACTGACTTACAGCAGATAAAAATCTGTTTGAAGTATTTCATAAAACTTAGAATATAACTCGTGAAAAGAAGCCTGAAGTTTTCAGGGGCAGTTCCTGGGACTGGTGGTTTACAGACATGTTCCATCCCCAGATGTAATCAGCCTCCCAGGCAGCAAGGCTCTGGGTGTGCTGTGACACAGGAGCCTGGGCAGACACTGCTCCAGCCTCTGACTCCATGGAGCCTGTGCCAAGGTGGGACCACACTGCCTGAGAGAGCATTTTCTTACATGACACTGAAAAAAGGAGCCCTTTGATGGCCACTTCTGCAGTGGGTGAATAGATAGTCACTTCTGTTTCAGGGTCCTGGAAATAAATCAATATAAATAATTTCTCCTCAACATGGACGTAATCTGGCAGTTTCACTCTCAGAAAGACACTTATCCCTTTCTGTCCTAAACTGTTAGGAAATGCTACTTGTACATATTAGCCCTCCCACACATGGATTCTTTTAAGTGGTGGATGAATGACTTCCACACTGGCTGACATACTGTTACTACTGCAGGAATCTTTTTTCTTTTTTAAAAAGTTTGTAGTGATTTATGCTTCTGAAGGGAAAAGGATACTTTACATCAAAGTTTTAGAATACCAGAGGTTAAATTTTCTTTGGCAGTTTCCTTCTTTTTATCTCTTAATTGATACAGCACCAAGGAGAAAGCAGACTTAATAAAAGATTCCTACCTACAGTTTATGCTAAATCTTTTCAAAGGAAATTTGACTTTATATGCTGAATTTCACTTGCATGATGAAACAGCAACTGCAGCATATGCTCAGTGCCTTGAAATCTGACTCAGTAAAATGAAGGCATCGAGCCAGGAAATGGGTTGTGCTACAAAGCAGCAATATTCTACATTACCAGTTTATCTACTTTTTTCCTGGCTATTTTGTGAGTACATTTGCAGCATTAAGTTTAGAAATGGGCAGATGGAAATCCTTTCATTGCACTCATCTCCAAAGCATTCACAAGAAGAAAGCACCAAACATTATCCAGAAACACAAATTTGGAATATCACATGGAAGAGGGAGCTCACCAGTGGCATAGAGATGCAAAAGAGGGAGCACTGCAACCTGTGTTTGCAGAAGGCAGGGACTCTTCATGTGCACAGCTACAACAGCAGCTGAAGGGAACTGCACACAACATCATTTAAAATCCAGGAGCACTCCACAAATAAATTGAACTAAAAGTTCTGAATTTTGATCCAGGCAGACGTGTGCCCTCAATAACACCGTCCAATTTGCTCAAACTTTTCATTTCTCCACTGCTAAACCTGAAACAATTTTTGACTACTTTCCAAGCAGTAGATATGATAAAACAACTCTGCAGCAGCCTACACATACTCAGCTCTCAGTGTGATCTTCCAGCATTTATTGTTAACCTTCATTTTGGTTTTCCATCAGTGGTCAGTAACAGCAGATGTAATTATTGCAGACTCCTGTGTTGGGAGATAGTGGATTGAATTACTTGAATCTATTTTAATTTAATCTGCCATTCATTAGGTTATTTTTCAATTATGAGAGTCTAAAATGTGGTTTCACTGGGCTACCGGCTACATTTCACCAACAATTCAGCAAAGTTCATTTCATCATCCAAATGCTGCCATGGGTTGAATAGATCTCGGTTTAGCCCATGTGCATTTGGTACAAAGGGCAGCTGTCATTTTTCTAACATTTCATCCAATCAGTGATAAAATTTGCAATTCTTTCTAAAATGTTTATCCTGTTGCTTGATCAAAATAAGTTTACATTTCAAATAATCATCCCCCAAGGTCTTCGTTGCTTCCCATTTGTCTACTCTAAACTCTCCTACTCCTGTTTGTTGTGGACCACAATAATGCACTACATGTGTTCTCCCATTTAATCATGCTCTGATTAAAAGAGGCTTAACACATCCTTAGTATTTCTGGATTCTCATGGTTACTTCTTTATATTGATCCAGAATCCAATTACCTTCTATATATTTACACAGAACCAGTAAAGGATATAAGTTACCGCATGAAAACAGCCTTTGTTAAAAATAATGATTTACATTATTCTTACATCTTTTATGTCATAATCACCTCCTTTTGTTGAATTTTTATTTATGTTTTCATTCATGTGGTTATCTTGATTTACATAGGGAACACCACTGCACTGTCTCTAAAATACGCCTCATGAATTAAGAGATTATATAAAATATTAGTTAGATAAAATATTGTATCATTTATTACCAAAAAAAAGGTTTATTTTCAAATTTTGAAGATAGATATGTGATTGCTCCTAATGTCCTCTTAATCTCCTTAACTACCACAAACTTTTTTCCACTTGGAATTCATTACCATTAGAATTGAAAAATTTAGTAGCCAAAAAAGCAAAAGTCACAGAAATACCACTGATCTCTGCTCTAATTATTTGATCTCTATTCTTCAGCTGTGGGGTACTGCATCATTTTTCTGAATAATAAAAAAAAGATCAGTTGGGGATTTTTTCTTTTGGCCTTTGGGAACAATAGCCTATACCAGACTCTGAGAGACTATCCTGCATTTTATTTCTGCATAATTTATCTTTCACAACAAAAACATCCTAGCGCTGGTACTAATTATTCCATTTCTGAAAGATTTCTTTCCAATAAGAAAGTAAGCAAGTTTATTTTGAGGGTACAAATCTACTTCAGAAAAAAAAGCGGTTTCTTAAAAAAAAGCTATATAACTTTAGACTGTCTAAATTAATTCTTTAACTCCCACAGACATTCTACTGAAGCATAATTACAGAGAGTTCACCATGCTTTTATTTCCCCTAGCTGGCTCTCTATATTAACCACTGACATCATATGCTAAAAGGTAGTTTTCAATAAACTTTTCAATTGCACTGCTGGATGCAGTCCATACATCTCCTTAAAAAAAAAACCTTTGTATTTGGTAGACAATTCCACTGACCGTAACTCTAGTGTCATTTTGAGAAAAATTCTCACCCTAGGTGAAAAAAAAGCCCCAAAAACAACAGGGATTTTTTTAAGAGAAGGAAGTTCAATTTGTTGGACTCAAATCTACAGTCTGTGCACTTCAATCTGGATTGCTGCAAATTGTCCTATCTCAGGTTGAAATGGTGTTTACTGAAACAGCCCAGTTGCTACCATGACAAAATGCCCACCTACTTTGTAGCAGAGGCAAAACCATCATGAACAACTCAGACCAGTGGAATATTGCCAAATAAACAATCCCGTGCAAGGCCTGTGGCTTAATACTCACAGCTTTGAGGAGACTACAGGTTTGGAAGGCTGCCTTTCCCCATGGGTAACACATGTGCCCAGCCTCTTGGGAAAAACTGGACAACAATCAAAGTACCCAGACTATACCAGGCAATTTAAAAAAAAACAAAACAAAACAAAAGCCAAGGAGATAAAATCGGCATTTTAACACTTTCAAAAATGAATGCATCACTTCAAGCCAATCACATCACACAATAATTATTTCTTCCACAGATGGGACCACCATTATATGCAGAGACATGAAAAAATGTCTTCAGATTCCAGAAACCTCTGATTTTTAAAGTGGGAAATTTGCCAGAACTAGCAGGCTTATTCAAAATAAAGACATTTTCTCTTGATGAGTAACGCAACTAGAATCAATAATGATTCTTATGTTGCTAACTGATTTGCTATTTACTTCATAGCTAAGTATTAATACAGTATAAAACCATTTCACTTATTTCAGAAAGCTAAGAACTGAGTTTGAAAATGTGTTCTCAATAGCCCAGAGTGATGCAAACCTTATTTTGCCGCCTTCCATTGTTCATATTTTCCTTTCTAGATCATGAAGTGAAAACTACCCCAAGTGTTACCCATTAGAGGGATGGACATTGGCCTGGCTTTGCTACAGCAGCAAATTGCCCCTTGCAGAACATGAGGGACCCTTCACTCCTCACAGTCCTCTTCCCAGCATTTATAAGCCCAAAATGTGCAGGGTAAGCACACACATCATTTGTCTTTAGGCCAATTTGGAACCAAGACTAGAGACCTCTGCAAATTATGTAGTCATTATTTGTCTTTATATCCCAACATTTTAATTGAATAAACCAATCAGAAATGCAATTTCCATTGATGGGGGTTATGAATGAACAACCATTAAAGCACTTAAAAAAGCAACCATTATTAATGATTTAGTCCTTTGAGATTTCAATTCTTGACTGAAGAGAGTTTCCAGAAGTCTTTATTACAATTATGTACATCATCAAACAGCCTTTCCATGCAAACTCCAATCATGAAAATAGAAAAGTTTTGATTCACCCCATATTTTTTCCATAAAATCACTGCTCTTTTATAGAATACAGTTCCCATTAAATAGTAGTGTGTGAGAGGAGTGTAGAATACAGCTAATATGTGCAGTAAGATTGTAGCAAAAAAAGGAAGGTGTTTTATATATTTTTTAGAAATTTTTTTATTCCTAAAAAAAATCTGGTTTGTCAGAAAGCTAAAAGAAATTTAGATTTTCAGTTTTGCAAAATTAGTTTGATTACTTACTCATGGGTGACTATGACAAAATAATAAGGCACAATCACCACTGAAAGTATAGAACACTAGTTGAAATTCATGCTAATTAAAATCCATTTTAAAAAAATTAAATTAAATATGGAAGGTATTACTTTTTTGTTGTGAAAAAGTCTGAATAATTTTAGAAGGGGAACTGCTACAGGACTTTCAACTGCTTTATTTTCTTTCTTGGAGGCCCACAAATATGTGAGAACACAGTGACTTTTGGAAAAACTGGATTTTCATTCCCCAGAACACAATGAGACCTAGTTAACAGCACGACACGCCTCTCTGCCAAATTATTCTTTTTTAATTAGGCTTCACAGTGCTGTTATGTAGGACCCATCTCAAAGAGTGAAAAGAGTAGTGTGGTCTCCAGCACCCAACCAACCCCTTATTTCTCACCCAAGTCTACCAAATAAAGAGGTGGTTACTTTGGTTACTCCACATCAAACGAGCCGAGATCTCCAGCTCACTTCTTAAAGACCAGGGAAGAGTTGCTTTAGTTTAAAACAAGAAGGAAAGTAATGAATATAAAGTTTAGCCCAAGAACCCAAAGACAGAAGAAATTCTCCTTTCAGGAGTTCCTGTTATGACTAATTCCAAAGAAATCTCCTGTCTTATCTGCCTTCTGGAGCACATGCCAATGCTATGGATTTCACATGTGACCCATCAGCATCTCAAGACAGCATTTGCCCTTGGATGTCTAAATTATTAATAAATGTAATGTTTGTCAGCTCTGTCTCATGGTAATTGCTAGTTCATATCTGTTTATCTGTTTGTCATAAGAAGGTAATTTCAATCAGAATTCTTAATCCAGGACTGAAAGAATTTTTAAAATAATGAATAAAATGAAAGCTTAAAACCAGTTTGCGTAACTAGAGCTAGAATTTATTACTCCTGAGAGAACAAGGATACAAAATACATGTGAAAACTACACAAAGATTTCTACAAAGTAAAAAGTAGAAAGTGGGAAAAGGGAAAGCTACAGCTCAGTGGTTACACAGAAACTTATGGCATGCATTAAAATATTGTAAATTCATGAAGTTTTTTTTAAGTGCAAATGGTTTTTTTTTAACAGTTCTCACTAAAAAATATGCAAATTGATACCTATGTTGTACACTCGACATATTATCAGAAAGACACCAACACAAATCTATGCATATATACATCAATATGTCTGAAGTACATTTTGTGGTTCTGTTATTCATAGGCACTGGTTACAAGTCCGTCTAATACTCAGTTTCAGAAATTAAGTGGTAGCGCTAATAGAACATTTCTCAGATACTACTAATAAAGGAATTGGCTTTTAAAATGCCAAGAGGATGAAATAATTTGCATTGCCATTTAATAGCATCCAACAACCAAAGAAGTATTTACAATTCATCAACCATACAGATAAAGAACAGTATCAAATACTCTGTGTAAAAAGATAAATAATTAAAATGTATATTCCCACATCACAAAGAAATGTGATCATACAAATATGGCACCATATGTTTGTGAAACATCAAAAATAAATGTAGCACACAGATACCTCTTCTTATATTTTACATTAGAATGCACAGTACAATGACTGTAAATGTCAATGTCACGACACCCATTGTCTTCAAAATCCTGTTTCTGGTAATAGCAATTATTAGTAGAGTCCATGTGTATAAAGAAATTCCATACTTCAGCCTTGGGCTAATATTGCTCTGTGATATTGCTAGACCATGAAACTTACATCCTAAAAAAGTTACATATTTTCTTTAAAATTATCTATTAGAAAGCTATTTGATATGTGAATATTCTGGGAGAACGTGGGATAGATGCAATCTATTTCTCTGTGTAGCAAAGTATGGGTTAAAAAAAATAACATTTTTATTTTTTGTCACAAATATCAAACGTATTAGTGAAATATATCCTAAGCTGAGGCTTATCCATTTAAAATTTTAATCATAAACAATACTGCAATTTTCAATAATTAGGGGTTTTGTTAAAGTACTTAAACTTCCAAACCCTAATCATGTATCTCATTATGAGAAATGGATCAGAAAATCTGGAACACAACAGTGCTATGCAGCTCAAAATGCTGATATCCTGTTTTGTACTCTGAGGGTGAATGAGATAATTATAGCATGCGGATGTATTTCAAAGGTTTGTCTGCATGTGGCCATTTATGGTTACATGCCAAATCCAAACAAAAGTACTTTGTTAAAGGCAACCAGAAGTATTACAGTTAGAACAGACTAAGGCAATTAAAATCTTTTTTCCTACTTTTTTTGGTTAAAAAAAAAAAAATAAGGTGCAGAGAGAATTTTCTTTGCTGTTTTAATGGGTGCCAAATACTGATTAACAGTGCCAAGGAAAAGTAGTTTTACACAAAAGGAAAGACTATTAAAATCTAGAAATACCTGAATTGGATCTTTGAAATCCAGATTTTTCCTGATTACCTCCAAAAGGAGTTGGGGGCGGATAGTTGGCTTCCGTGAGTTTACTGATGTCTGACAGTGGTGTTGGTGGTGGCGGTGGTAGCAAAGTGCTGTTAGGGCTGCTAATATCTCCTTCAGCCACAAGAGTCAAGTCTGCCACATTCTCATCATCTACCATCTGAATGCCTTCAGCCTGCAGCTCTCTGGACTGCCTTTTCCACACCGCAGCGTTGTTCTCCTGGGCGTGCGGAATCGGAGACAACGGAGGGCTGAAAGGAACACTGAAAGTCTTCTGGCTGTGGAGCGCTGCCAAAGCAGACTTATGTTTGTTTTCTGAGTAACCCACTTTCTTTACTGAATTTTCATTAGAGTTTTGCAGGGACTCCTGTTTTCCACTGGGTGAAGTACATCCATCACTGCCATCACTTTTTGAAACTCGCTTGCTGAGGACTCTAGGACCTGCGGGTGTAGATGAGGATGGTTCTGGTCCAGTGGGTGGTAAACGAAGAAAGTCAGGAAGAATAAGGTCTTCTTTCCTTAGCAGTCCACGTTGGTCATCTGCTCTGTTACTTTGTGCTTTGGATATGAGTTCAAAAAATTCTATTGGGGAAAAACCCAAAATTGACAAGTTTTTGTCAGAAAGTGCAATGCTATTAAAATGTACATTTTCAGCACATTTATTTTCCATGAAGATCTTCAATTCTTTCAATGCTGCCTTGAAATAAGATCCCATGTTAATTAGGAACTTTTTCAATTGCAGCAATGTTCACTAGCATCACTATAATTAAGACCATCAGCATTGCTATTGTAAGAGTTTTGCAGTTTAGAACAGCTGCAATTCACTGAGCCTTGGACACATCTTCAATTTTACGCAGTTAATAAATCTGTACACACATGCAGGATTTTTTAATTCTTTATACAAAACAAGGCTCTAGTCTTACAGACAATGGGTGCACGTTTTTATATTCTGGATGGGTTTTACCCATCTTAACTCAAAAATAGCATGCCATTTGAACATTCAAAGATTCAGAATGTTGCAAACTTCCTCGTTATATTGACTTTCTCTCAGAGTAATTATATTTTATCACAGTTTCAATTCAATTCATGGTGTAGTTTTAAACCAGGATGTTATCATCACAGGGAATGATCAGATGATGATGTAAGTAACCCCATTTTACTTGGTGCTGCAATGAATCAGTACCTTACAGATAGTCAGTAACCATCCAAGGAGCCATTACCAAAAGCGATGGGGCAGCTTTTTAAACAGGCTTTAACACAATTAGAAGTGATTTTCTGATCATGTCCCTAATGATATCCAATGGTTTAATATGTTTCTATAAATAATACTCATAACAGATCAACACTGTTCTAAAAAGTTTCAAAACTTGGCAACAAGAAACTTATCAATTGTAAGCCAAGAATTATACCACTCCTCAAAAAAGAAGCATTGCAACAATAAACAAACTCTTTGGTACAAAACATAGACATATAAAAATATGTAATTCTTAATATAGGGTCTCTGCATGTCCTAATTTTTCAAGAAGAAAGCACTTTAACTACAGAATATTAAAAGATGCTTAAAAAGGCCATCTCCAACAGCTTAAATAAAATCAACAGATCCAACCCAGCTTATAAACACTGTTTGAAGCAAAAGCCATTAAGGAATAAAGCAACAGAACATTAGTATCAGTTTTAACTTAGCATAATATGGAGTCGTACACTTGCACTTGTATGACCTTATTCCTAAATCCTCTACTCATACTTGGCAGGCTTTGCAATGTATTCATAAAAATGACTTTTTAACATGCTTTTTCAAATGCTGTAAAATCTGAATGTAGCCAAGATGGAAGCTTCAAAATGCTTCTTATTGCCAAAGTTTTGCAAAATGGCAGTAGGCATATTAAAACATGCAACATTTCTAAGATGTGTCATACAAAAATGTTTCTGAAATTTCAAAGTTCATAGAACAGTTGTTTGTTTTTGCATTAAAAAACAGTCTACAACATTTGGTATGCATTTTCCAAACTTTGACAAATATCACAAAACTCAAAATAAAATGTGAAAGCCTCGAATTCTGAAGTTTTCAAATTATGTTAATGTTTTACTCAGTCCTAGGAAAAAAAATGAAAGTATTAAAACGTGGAAAACAAGTTAACAAAAGAGTAAGCAACAGAAAATAATTTAAAATGCACTAATATTTTGTAATAACACTTATATGAAAAAAACATATTTTGCAGTAGAAGTTTTAGCCATAGCATTTTTTTTTCAGTTCTAGTCAGTGGATATTTATTCACAGATGAACATTCAAAGGTAAACATTCATTTGCTGTATAAATGTGCATAACCAGGTTTTGGATATGCATATGGAGTAACTTCAGCAGTAAATTTTAATCTGTGGGTCAAATATGTCCTTTGAGGTTTGTTTTTCTACATGGGAAAATAGGGAGGAGCGTGTAGGGCTGACAGACAGGTAATCACTTCAGTTCACGTCCTAGGGCACAGGGTGTTATGCCAAAATTTCTAGTGCTACATAATTTTTATTTCTCTTTTGCCCATGGACATCTTTCTATAAGAAAGCAAGTTCTCTCCTGAGATTTTTTCCAATGATATCACCAGAACTATTAAGATGTAAAAAAGGTAAAAATAGGACTCAAGAAATGCAAGATTACCAATAACCTCTTTGCTTATTTCTACTTCTAAACACCTTTTGCTGAATGCAAATTTTTCTGTTGCCCATCACATCTCCTCCACAATCTGACTGCCCTGCCCTGGCTGTTACAGAGTTCAGCAGAAAACTTACAAAAATTCTTACCTGAGTACATTTGGGTCTACACTACTGTGCAGTGCCTGTCAAACACTTATTTAGAGGTGAACAGAAAGCCAAGCTTCTACACAGCTTACAAACCATCAAATGGGATGTTCAACTGCAGTGGAGCAACTAATCCCCTTTTATTTTACAGGAATTAGGTACTCCTCACTTTTGAAAATCCCACTGGACACCTACATCAGTGTTTAGGTACTCTTAAAATTTCAACTTATGAAAACTTGACAATTCAAACACACCAAACAAAAATATAATGGTCATGACTATGATTTTCACAACACAGTATTAAACACGTGGTACCTACACAGACACAAAATTTTTTCTAAGACTACTTATGTTAATATGTAAGCTATAAAGTTCACATACCCTCTGCTTCATCCAAATTTATTTTGTGACTTTTTTTTTTCCCAATCTTTGCAATAGAGTCTTCTCTCTTTGACAGCCGGACTTCCCTAGCATTTTTTCCATTTTCGCCTTTCATTTTGATAGAATTAGACTTTCCTAGAGTTCTTCCCTCTCCCTGCATTAGAAGGAAAGTTAAGGTACTACTTACATTCAGGCTCTATCATTGTATACATAATATGGCCTAAAGGAATGAGGAAAGTTATTTTGGAAACACATTTCTCTAACACCACAACGAATGCTTTAGTTTAGTCTTGATTATGGCAAAGAACATTTGCCATAGCAGTTCCCAAAAAATATAGAAATAAATATAATATTGTTTACTCTGAAGAATTCACATGACAGAAATGGCCTTTGAACTACAGAGTAGCTCAATTGTTTTCAAACATAGATAAGCCAATGAGACACAAAACAACAAACACAACACAGTGAAAGAGTTAACTGATTCATCATGAAGACAAAGCTCTTCACAAATAAATGCTGTTGACCCTGGAAAACTATCAGACAGATAACAGCTATATTCAATCTAGTTACAGAATTTGGCCGATTCAAAATCATGTGTGAATGCAGCCTTTGATACAGAATTCTAGAAGGAAACAGAAGATGATCTAATGGAGAAAAATCGTTGCAGAAGACTTACAGTAGATCCTTGACTTCTTGAAGATACAGTTGCAGTCTGTTTTACTAATACTCCTCTTTGTTTCTCTGTAAACATTGAACATAAATATATCTTCTGTAACTACCGATTTATAATTCCCTAGAGAAGCAAGACTTAAGGGACAAGGATGGACACAACAGATTTTTGCTTTAAAATCACTAAAATGAGTACTCAGAAAATAAAGAGTGAGCACAATTGATAACCCTGATACTTTTCAGTAAAAACCTAGCAGAATCTGCCTCCCATCTTCAGATTTTCCTCACAATGGCACTATTTTTAAAGTTAAAAGATTCTGTAGTTTCACTTACGTACTAAATTTTCAGTTGCTTTAGATCAAATAATGGTAAAATCTGATGATCCTGCTTGCAATTTGCAACATTATAATTTAAAAAAAGAAAAAGAAAATCAACAGAAAAGACCATTGAAAGGCCATGTTAAATCTTTTCCATCCTGTTTCACGCATCAATTATTTTATAGACGCTGCTGTATCCCCCTTGCCATCTTCTAAGTAACCAAAAGCCTCCATCAAATTAAAACTGCCTACAGCAAATTTAGTAACACAGAATCATAGCCCTCTTTCACTGGTACATTGCCACAGAACCACTGCCAGAATGATCCTCTATGATTTAGGCTTTTACAGATGCTGGCAGCACACTGGATTTAGGCTTTACTTGTAATCCTTCAACTAATTATGTGTGAAAGTATTTAGACTGAAACTGTTTTTTAAAATAACAATTGGTTCTGTTGGTTAGGAAAATGACAAATCTGATTCTCCTCAATAAATACCTCCATCTTTATAATCCCAGTTCTTCCTCAAAGAGGATCTCTGCTCTAAGTCTATTTAATTTAACCATATCTAATTCAGTTTTTGAAAATAAGTGTTCAATATCTCTAAAAAGGCCTCCTAATGAAACCAAATCTTTACTCATAAGGCTGCTTACATTAATCTAGAGTGTTAATTGTGCCAAGAGATTGTCAACTGTTTAGCCAGTAAATTTTTATTTTTCCAATTATGTTGCCTAGGGTCATGAGTTTTTATCCTTTTTGGTGTTATTTTCAAAAATCATCACTTGAAACTGCAGAAGTAGGCTCTGGTACTTTCTCATGCTTATGAAGGATATTATGATAGCAGCATATGCAGCTGCTGTACAAACTGCATCTGCTTTCCTTACACAGAATGTTCCTTACTGAATAATTGCCAAATGCACAGAAGATATTTGGCACTTGATTCTCATTTTTATTACTGGGTGCTATGTTCCTAAGTTTGTGTGTGGATCTGTGGCTCAGTGCAAACAAAAAATTCAAATATTATTACTGCAAAATTTCTTACAGCAAAAGTACCTGCTATCACAGATAAAATTAATCTTCAATCTTCAGAAACTGCACTGCTTTTTAGTTAAAAAGACTATATGCTATATGTGATAGATATAAATTTAATCACATTTACCTCACCTTCACAGCAACAGGAAAAACTAACCATAGTCAGGGTTTGTAAAACTGATTTGGAACCACAAAAAAAAGCTTCTCTACAAACTTACCTCTACCCTTTGATGGCTCTTTTTCATCTAGAACAACCCGCTGGCCATCCAGATTAGATATAGGGACACCAAGATCAAGGGGTTCCTGCTCACCACTCTAAAGTCGGATCACAGTTTGTATGTAATAGAGAAAAAGCTGTTTTCAGAACAAATTTATGCAGTCTGACGTTTTTGAAAGAAAACAAGCAAAGCATTTTTATGCTTCAGAGTAGATTCAATCTATCCTTCTAACATTCTAAAAATGTTTATTCCAGAGGTGTAAAACTACCTTGATTTCAATGAGTGTAACCCTATTCTGTGAGAAGAATGGTATTTAGGAAAAAAAGATACAGGGAGAAAATAAAATCATCCAATTTGTAAGTGTGCTTAAATACTCTAGCACCATTAGTGTGTATGCTTAGCAAGTCATGTTTTTCAGAGGACACTTTAGATTATTTTTTATTCTAAATTGATTGTATTTCATTAATTTTGTAATTTCAATAAATGAAGTTACCTTTATACAAACATGCTTTTCAGTTATCTTAAAAACTTGGACTGGTTCAGCTAAGACAGCATATATACTAGAAATACCACAAAATTAACTCTGCATTGCTAGGTATTCCAGCACAATAGAAAGGAGAACATGCTAGCCAAGAGTTCAGTAGTAGAGAAGTTAAATCAGTCTGCTTTAACAAAATATTTCTGCAAGGGGATTTGTGGCAACTTTCACAATTCCCAGGACAATGGAAAAAAAGCTTTAATCCAACCAACTTTCCCTGGCTAATAATGGGAGTTGAGCTCTGGAAGAAGCAAAGTTCAGGCTTGCTTATTTTGGATGTTGGGTTTATCCTGAAGAGAATATAAAACAGATGTAGACTAAATATTTGAGGTAACTACTACTAAGCATAATGGTTATAATTACAATGCATTTTATCTCAAAATGTAGCTGTAGATATTTAAATGCCTAATCCTCAGGAGAGGAATCATTCCAGGGACTATCATATGATTTTCTCCAGACAGAAAATATTGCTGCTTGAATTACATCAAAGAATACTTACTAGTCTTGCCACAAGTTCATTAAGATTTAAACCATATTTTGCAACAACAGGCCTTAGAACCTCTGTTACTGGTTTGGTGGGTTTTGCCTTCAGACCAACTGACCGGTTGATAGGAACAAGATCCAGCCTGAAACACAGCAATTGTAACAGCAAGTGTGAAATATTCCAGTAAATAAAGTGAACAGAAGTATGTCAAATCCAATCTACAGCAAAGTTGTACCAATTTACAGCTAGTAGCTAGCTGGAACTGCAGTAGCATGAATGTATGCTAAACTGAAGTGACAAAGAATCTATTATTATTTTTTTATTTCTTTATTAGTATATTTAATTTATTATTACTTCTATTTAACACAAATAAAAATTGTACTGTTTCACTTGCCAGAGCTGAGTGAAGGCCTGAGCCAGTCTATTTCAGATCAAAGAAAAGCATTCCACAGCACTTCCATATTTACAGGGAGATTTCTCTGACCAGTTTGGTCCAGGAGTCCTTTCAAAGTGACTCCATGCCTCAACTATAGACTTGGATGCAAGAAAAATATTTCTTCTCAGTTCCACAAGACAGACTCACAACTTGTTATGCAATTACACAAAATGGATTTGGACAAGTATTTTAATTTTTAAACAGACTAACAAACACAGTGGAATTCCAGATGATGCTACTTCTTTAGGATTGGTGCCACCATATGATGAAATATTGGTATAAGAGAAACTTATATACCAAAGCTGAAAAACTAATTAACTTAGAATTTACAGGCTAAAGACAGCTCTTTTCAGAGCCTATTTTATAATTTTGCATTATTAAAACAGTAAAAGAATAATTAAATACATTTTTTTTTTACAAAATTAAATCCAAACAACTTTCATTAGCATCTATTTCCCTGCACAGAGCTGTGCCTAGGTTTGGTTTGGTTTTGGCTTTTTTTTTTTAAATGCTCTTCATCTATGCCCTGAATCCTCCACAAGCCTCATTTGATTGCAATGGTACTATAGTATGAAATCAAGGACAAGCTTATGACTAACAAAACAATCAGAAGAAATGTACATCATCATCAGATATTATTATTATCAGTAATTTTTTCAGTCACAATTAAATATGAAACTCACGTTTTACCTCACAAAAATTAAACACAAGATGTTAAATCATGTTGACTTTTCCACAAGAAGCCAGAATAACTGAAACTTTGTGTTTCATATTTTCTTTGAATTCAACAGTTACTAAATTGAAATGATCCATTTTAATCATTAGCTGGTAATTGATACAAAAGTGGCAAACACTGAGGTAACTAAGTATACCCACACAGTATTTTTCCTTTGTCTGAAAATGTTCCAAATATTTGACTAGATTTGCTTACATAGTATCTGCCCAGAGAATGGAATAATGTAGAACATTTCTACATTTTAATTAACACACAAATAACATATGGTACTGCCTACTTAAAGTTCCTTTTTAACTTGGAGACTCAACAAGCTCACACCTAATAAAAGACTGCTCAATCTCAATCTAAAAGTTGAATATGCTGTGCAGTATTTATTAACCTGAAGTACCTTTAAATAGAAACTAGCCCAGCTTCCTAAGGAAAAGTAATACAGAGCCAAAATAAGGAATGCCTCACCAACTAAACTTCATTCACTTCAAAAGTCCAGGTCAGTAATGTATTATATTTTACTTCAATACTTTTTCCTGAAATAAATATTTCAGGAGTTTTCATAGCATTAGTTTGGATTAATTTTGGAAAAAATTACAAATGTTATTTTGAAAAAAATACACGCTACCAAATATATTACATAAAACTAAATATATCATGTACTGCATTATATTATATCTATACTTAATAATTTAGTAGACTTGTTTAAGATTCAGGGTTCATCAGAGGAATTCTATTTATACAATTAGTCTTACAGTAATTTTCCAGGTGGGCATATATATACAGATATAACTGAATGGGAACATGTCATCAATAAATATATCCATTTAATTTTAAGGCTAGGAGACTCACAGTTCAATTTCTCTATCTTTCTTGTGCTACTCCAACCTACTAAACATGTCTTTATGATGTGGAAGGTCCCTCTGGACTAAAGATCTGTCCAAAGCTTTCAGAGGTCTCAGCTTGAGCATTTTGACATCACAATAATATTTAAATGTCCCTAAACTGGAACACTGGCATCAAAATCCCAGTGGTATCCTAAGAGCAATCCAGAAAGCCCCCTCCTGCAGCTGCAGAGCCTCCTGTTTCACTGCACAGGGAACTGGCAACATCTCCTTTACTGCACTTACAAAAAGCAAAATGGGAAACAGGGAGGGAAAGGCCAGAGGAAGGCTTTATTTTTGACTCTTACCTAAATAAAGTGCGTTTTTCCAAGCGCAGGTCCCGAGACTCCAGGATGCTGCTGTCCTGGTGCAACACCAGGGGCTGCAGAACACATCAGGGATAAAAGAACAGAGAGCAAATTAATTTTAAACTATGTAAAAAAGAGCAGCTGTGTTGTTAAGTTTTTTTAAGGTAACTCAGACTATTATTAATATAGGCTGCACTCATTCTAGTGAATGCTCTTTACAATATGGAACATGAATAAAGTGTGTTTTTTCTTTTGGCTAGGTGTGAAACAATGACCAAAATTCAATTTCCACTGGAGTCAGCAGGTATTCAGGAACTTAGTTTTTAAAACAAACCTAGATTATTCAACTTATATAAATAACACAGAATAATGCATTAGAAAATACAGCCAGCTAGCAGTCTTTAAAAGCTTTAAAAGAAAAAGCCCATAACTATGAACATTCATTGATTTTTGTCATTGTAATCATCTACACAGATCAAAAGCATGAATTTAAGAGAATAAATACTTCATGTCCACAGCTTCTCTTTGAATTGGAGAATATTTCTGTTGGACTAAGAGCCATCACACACACACTGCATCATCCCCACAGACTGCTGTCTTGGAAATTTTCCTCAATATTAAAACCTGTACCTCATTTCTAGCATTAATGAATCTCATTCATCTTTGATCAACTGAATGTCACTGTGGTTTTGGGCTTTAACGCAGCAGCATCTACTACCAGACATTTGTTTTCTTTGTGGGTAATTAAATTCTCCTTCAATTAACCAGCACTGCCAATGTAAAGCTATGGGCAGAACCAGGAGATATGTGTCAGTATGGAGAGGACAGAATTCCTTATTTGTAAAACGGGGAGGAAAATGCTTCCAAAAAAGCCCAGGAGTACGCAGTACCTTATCACCTCCAACTAGGAACAGGTCCACTGCAGCTATGTTGATGCCATGTTTCTCACAGACCCCAGAGAGCACCTCCTTGATGGAGAACCCTGACTTCACAGCCATTTTGCTGGATGAGCCATCCGGAAGGTTCACACAGCAGTACTTGGGGGATTTGTCTTTATCTGGCACAAATGCAGGCAATCTTGAGGTTTCAGACTTGAAAGGAAAAAGAAAGGTCAGTGCCCAATGGGAAAATGAGGACTGGGTATAAACTTTTAGAGCCCACACAGATTGAACCAAGCCAACAACCATAGTTTCTATCATGCTTTAGATAAATTTAAATCCTGGGGGGAAAAAATTTAGATAAAGATCATAAATCTAAATCACGAATCTAAATTTATTTCAAGAACAGATAAAGTTTTACACAGGAAGTGTGTAAAACAGTTACAGGATTTACTAAAGAACTTGTAAGTAAAAACTATAAAAGTAAATTAAATCTCATTAAGCATCCAAATAGTTAAATGTCTGTGCTCAATAATGTCCTGCTGATGTAAAAATTACCATTGGCACCCTATGAATCAACATTTAAGTGAGGAGGAATGCCTTTAAACATCAGGTTCCTCAATCTTTCCTCACAAAATTTCCTCTTCTTTCAACATAATACGAATTCTATGCACAAATACACCACAGAGAAATTAAAATTTTTAAATTATTTGCTTCATGACCATTAATTGTATTCATTAAAGGGAATTAGAACTACAATGCTACGGGCTAGGCACTAACCTTTATTCTAAAGTAACAGTAAAATAGTAACACTACCACTAAATATCAGAAGTATTTTTGAAAATTTAACAAAAAACTCACTTATAATTTAAAAGGACACTAAAAAATACTGGTTTTGACAGCCTTTTAGGGTACTCATCATGCTTTTTCTCTTTTCTTTAACTTGGTGCTTCTCATTCAAATCACAGTAACTTTCTGACTTAAATCAAGTGGGAGTGAGAGAGAAATGAGGGGTTGTTGCTTTAGGGAGCCTTTGCATTTTCTATTTTTTAAGACAAGACTTTTCTGCAACAGAAATAAACACGACTTCACCATGCTTGTTTCCCTGATCAATATTTTTAGCATAGATAAAATTACACAGTTATTAGTTAATGGTTAATTACACAGAATCTACACTATCAGAGGGACATCAACAGCACAAAAAACCTAAAATTTCCTTTTTTTAGCATCTTCCTGCATATCAACATAGATAAATAAAGTACTACATCTATGTTTTATTAATACTGTTTTAATTTTGGACCTCATTAGTTTTACACTGTGAAGGCAGAACTTGATGGTTAGAAATCACAGTGTCTTCACTTGTTAATTTCTTAGCATGACAAAGCGTTCACAACAAACTTCTCAGGATTTTAGGACCAAATTAAGTCATAATGACAAAAACACACTTTAAAGGAAACAGAGAAGAAGCATGACTGATACTGGCACAAGAAAAATCAACCTAATACAACTTGCATTGGCCAAGAAGAGGAAAAGCTTTAACTTGTGGTTGTTTAAAACAGATTCTCATCCTTGCAGGTAGAACAAACTGATTTTAAAGAGCTATAGTCTTTAAAAGGGAAACTTTATTCTGTAGTTCACTGGTGCCTGATGTTAAGACAGACAAGATGCAAAGCATATCCAAGGACAGCATAAGAAGTAATATAAGAACACAACCTCTCTTGCATTTCCAACACTCTGAAATTGCCTAATATTACATCTTGTGCTGCAGCTGCATCACTTGAAAACCCTTTCCCAAGGCATTACATCAAACAAGCTGCATCACACCACTCAGAAAATCAGTAATTCACTGTTTCATCTGCTCCCCCAGTGGCCCATGAGCAAGATGCAGCCATTACCAGGTCGAGGCTGGCAGTGGATGACATGGAGCCTTGTGATTCCCGTCTGTAGGACAATCCATTGGACTGAAAAGAATCTGTTTGTGCAAAGAATCAGCAATCAGTAAAGAGGCCTATTTCATTATTTGTGCTCATACAGACAACTATTTCAAATATTAGCTTGTTAGGTCACAAATTTTTCTTTTTTCATTAAAAGGAAAGAAACCACCAAATCTTCATACTGTGCACAGAAGCATGGAAACCAAAGCAACTTTTGGTCAAGTGCTTCTTGGTTATGTAACCCCTGAATAAACCCACTTGTTTTTATATTTAAAAAAAGAAAAAATATTAAAATATTAGTTTATTAACAAGATTCCAATATTTCATCTTAAAAATTATTCTACCTCTTCAGATGTTCTTAAGGGAGATAAATATTTTTTAAAGTGCAAGTATGGTGTTAGAACACTAAAATCTAAGACAATTACTAGTCACTTTCAGAAGGAAACGTCCATGATCACAGCAAATGCCTCTGTTGTCTTTTCACGTATGAATATACTAAGAAAACCCAAATTATCCATATGATCTTGTATGTCTGGGCATTTACCAGAAGCAAAAATTACATTATCAAATATGGACCAAATTTGGTGCTTTGCTAGAATTTTTTCATAATTTTTAACTCAACAGAATAATTTACTGCAAAACTTTCCTCTTCACTAGAGGCCACATACAGGTGCTTTCATAAGGGAACTCTTCCTTAAACTCTCAAACACAATTAAGTAACAAAACAGCAGGTTTCAAGGGCTTTCACACCTCTGACTCTCCTTTTTCATTTTAGTCAGGGAAGGTGAAAACAGATGGTGACTGTTCAAAAGTGAACATACCTGTGTGTTACTGATAAAAGAAAGAAAAGTAGGATAACGCAGATGGAGGAATTTTTAAATAGCTGTAACTACAGCACTATTTGCTGTACTGCTCCTGGACTTTTCTGTAAAGATTTGAAATTATCTTTCTATAAAAATAGCAGCTCTCAGTTTGAAAATGCAATTACCAGCACACAGAAAGGCAGAATGTTCCAAAACGTTAAAAAAAAGTCTTGTAGAAGTCAGTTAAATATTGTCATATTTTTATCTATTTACTTGTACATCTTCCACAAAACTGCAGCAATACCAGCCACACTCTGGCCTTCTGACTTGACAGTTCTTTTCCTCTGTCACTAAGAATGCACTTAGATAGCAGCTAATCATGGTGAGATTAGTCATATCTATTGCTGAAACAACCTTGAAACAAAGCAGAATGTGATACTCACCGTTTGGATAATCACCATTTTCTCTTCTCTTCTGTGATTTTCCCAAACTCTTACTTCTTGACCATGAGAAGAATGTTCCCCTCTTTTTCTTCTCAGTGTCCTCCTCTCCTGACTCTTCATTTAAAGATCTTCCTGACTTTGACTTACCACTTAGCTATCACCAAAACACAATTAAATCACTGGTTGGATCACAGGTGTGAGTATATTGTCTGAAACAAACCTTCCCACACTTCTTCCTAAAGCAAGAGTGTGATGGCCAGGTTAGCTGCCTTCTTTACCCCACGCACAGGTGTCTGTGCCAGCATCCCTCTCAGCAGCAATCAAAAAAAACCCCAAAAAAACCTCACCAGTGGCAACAGAAAGAAATACAGTGATGGAAATGTGCTGCTTGGTAGGGAGTACAAAACAGTAGCTGGAAATGAGCCATCGAGAGCTCCAGCAAATATGAAAGAACTGTCCCCAGCTCACCAGTAATGCCTAAGTTAATGTGGAAAGGCCATTTGCCTTGCTTTTAAAACACTGAATTTCACTTTGGTATTTTTCCTAGGCTAGACTTGAACATGAACAGCTTTCAAAGACAATGACAAAGTACTGTTTAACATTTACAAGTATAATCAAGTATTTATTAGAGCTGAAGAATACAAATGTCAGGAATGTTTGATATTAAACTAAACTTGCTTTTAACAAGCTAGTATTCTTGTTAGATTATTAGAATACTCCTTGAAATGCTACTTTTTAAAGGTTCCTAGTCATAAGAATACATAATGGCAGATGGGGTAATCTGTAGTGATTGACATGAAAAATGAGAAGTTATAATTTACCCATACAGTTATGTAATGCCATGGTGGTATTATCTACAAGAAGAAAAACTAAACCCTAAATAATGTCAAGGGATCAGTCAGTAAGACTACTGGTCTAATTTTTAAGCAACTGTACTTATTTAACACAGAATTATCTTAGTTTAGTAGGAGCTAAGAAATTAAAAACTACCCTCTGCCAAAATGAGTTAGTTTAGGTCAGGCCTTCTCCAAAACTTCTGATATAATGTCTCCTCTCAGCAAAGGTTAAATTATCACATCTTAATTCCCATTTTCAACCAAAATAAGCTTCTGAACTGGTGTATTAACAAAATAACCCTTACTCTTTATTTGTACACATATAGTTAAATAATAATGAAGAGTTAAAATTATATTCAGCAATTCAATATCTAGAAACCTGATTCAATGGCAAGGATAAAAAATAAGTATATTCCTGAGTACATAACATTTTGCATTTGTATTTGCCAGCATTTCTAACCAGATTTTAATTTTATTGTATGTGTTATCTTTGATTTTCTAAAGAACTTGAAAATCATTATTTAAAAACACAGGTTTGAGATAAAAACAATGCAGAAGTCACCTTTTTTGGTGTTGACATGTTGGACTTGTCTGAATTGACGCTGTGTTTAGAAGTGGGGCTGCTGGGAACACGCTGAGGATCAGGAAGAGGACGTCCTTCCACTTCAGCTAAGATGCATTCTTGGTAAAGGGGGGACTTGAGGAAGCGAGTATAGCTATCAAACTTCATCAGGTTAAATATCTGAAATTAAACCACAATGGATAATGGGTACATACATTCCATTAGCACATCAAGAAGATGAAGCTGCTTTGCAACAGGAAGCTCCCATAAAATTTAGGATATCAGGATGTAAACAGCATAGGTATGACATTGTTTAGACCTGGCTAAATACACTGCACCCATTTTATAGTGAAATATGATTTGATCTATTCCCTTATTACAGGTTCAGAAAATAAGTTATGATTTGTGCAAACTGCAAGCTGAGATGCTGTAGAGTCTTGACAACACCATCCTCTTTTACTGCATTGACGCCATTCTGTGTGGAGCATGCAGCAAGCTGGCCATTTAAAACATTTTAAAGGTTATTACACTAGCACTGTATGTGACAGCATTAAGTTATGCAGGTATGTTTTAAGGTGGCTGTGAACAAGAAAAGTTTATGTTCTAAAACACACAAGTATGATATAATTACAACATGCAATAATACACAATGATACAAGACACACAGAGTTAATTGCTGATATGAGGAGAAGCTGGGAGTCCTTCACAGCACATAAAATGTTCACAGAGTGGTAGAATCATTTAGGCTGGAAAAGAACTCTAAGATCATCACATCATTAACCCAGAAATGACAAGTGTCAACAGTAAACTACAGTCATGTGACCAATGATAAGGAAAAAACCCATCCGTATCTCTGGGCAATTCAATAATCAAGGTGCTGTAGATCTCAAAAGAGAACAGTTTACATTAAATGACCAACATTGATCTTTAACCAGAGAGGAAGAAAGCAGCTCTAGACTAGGCCTGGAACAAATATCTGAGGCTGATTTAACCAAAGCTAAAGTTATGAAAGTGAAAAAGAGGTTTTTCTTAAAAGCTAAATAATGTTTAAAATTTTTGTTCCATTTTTGCAAACCAGCTGTTTTAAGTGAATCCATACTTTTAGATTATTCAGTTCATCTGAAAAAAACAGTATGAATGGCTACTTCTTTGGAAATGACAAATTCCCCACAAGCAAAGGAAGGTAGGCACCCTGAGCAGGTTGTGGCATTCCCAAGAATATAAAGGAAAGTCCATCACTGAGACTGAGTGGCCCATTTGCAGCTGAAAACCAGGCTTCAGACTGTGCAGACACACCCTTCTCAATGGGCTTTAGCCCAGAACCTATCTGGTAAACAGCAAGACAGAGCAGAGAGAACTTGATCCCACAGAGTCACAGAAACCTAACCCAAACAATGCCAACTTCCACGTTTTTGACTTTCCCCTCTGTATATTCCCATTCCTCCTTAGGTGCTGCCTTTTAATGCACTTTTATATGTTTTCCACATGGTAAACTACAGAAAAATACTTTTGTATATGCTGGCTTTGACAGTCTGCAAATTAAACATACTTAATACAGCAAAAAAACTACAACCTTCTAACTTTGCTGGACAGAGTCATGAGAGGGTAACTAATTTACCTTGAGCTAATTATCATCTGCCCCATGTTTCTAGCTCACACTACATCCGTGATTTCCTGTATTTAGAATTATTATCATATTTACATATCTTAATGATTTCTGCTTATTAGAAAAAGGCTAGCAGATGTTAGTTCTTGTTCTTACAAATGAGAAACATATATTTTAAAAGCATAACTTGAAATTTTCAGATAAACAAGAGTAGAAAAACTTACATCCATTATCAACTCTTCATGAAGTACACTCTATGTTATTCTTATTTTAGTATGTTCAAGCGACCTGCACTGACCTCCACCCAGAAACACGGAAAATGCTTGTTCTTATTCAATTTACAAAAAGGAACAACAACCTAACTAGGTACTTTAGCTGCATCCACATTGCCATTACAACCTCTAACAACAAGATCATGGACAAATTTGTCAGGACATGGACAGAAAGCAACTTCCAGGGGTATTCCCAAGAGGCAGTGCTTGAAAGTGGATGGCCTGAAAGTGTTTCCAAGGCACTTTCCCACACACTTCTGCCACTCCTCTGCAGCCTTACAGCAACACTCCCCATTCCCCAGCACCACACTCATCCAACAACCACCACAGAGCAGCACCCACTCTGTGGTCAGTGCTCAAATCTAAAAACTCTTGTGAAAGACCACAAATGCAGAGCTTTCACTTTCTTAAGGTTGTGTCACCACCATGAGCTGAACTTTGTGGGTGTGTTGCAGTAACACAACCCACAGCTGTGTGTTATCACATGGTGCCATCCACCAAGACCACAAACTGGCCTGCAGAACCACTCCCTGAAACCAAGGAATGAAGGGCCACCAAGCAGCTGATTGCCCAGCCCTGCCCTCAGCCAGGCAGCACACCACAGCACCTCAGCCAGGCTCCAAGGCCATGTCCTGCAGAGAAGGAACTCTCATCCTGCCTCACTTCATTTCTCAGTGAAAGGACTGGGTCTGACTGAGGGGTCTCACTGAGGCACTGACAATTTGAGAGAAGAGGTCAGGTACAGAGAGGCCACATGGCTGGGACTGGACCCACAGCTGGACTTCTCATGAGCATTTTCTCCCTCATTATGAGCCCTCCTACCAAGGATACAGCATTTTCAAAGGGACAAAACCTGCATCAACCCTCTCACCTGACTCACCAGGACACCCTATACTCCACCAAAAAAAATGGGGAGAGGATAAGGAGGAATTCAGGCACAGTCTCCACAACACCAGGATGACAAATGCATGCAAAAATGTCTGGGAATGTGGTGACTGGTAATTCCCACAGAAGGCTCCGGCTTGGGAGCTGCAGAAGGAGTAGCTGTAAAGCTGGGAGCTGCCAGACCAGCAGTCAGACCTACCTTTCTATCCCCACTCTGCAGGAGGATGACACTGTGCCCTGCTGCTCAGATTGCCCAAAAGCACGTGGTCTGAGATTGTGCCCCAAGACTGTGACCTGGTTCACTAAAGCCACGGCCTTGATTCCAAAATTATGATATCAAAACCACTTCTACTAATAAACTGATAGAGTGGAAGAGTTACCAAAGAGATGACTTAGGGAAAAAACCCTAGAAACTTAAATTCTACAGGAAATGTAAAGTGTATCATACAGGAAATGTAAAGTTGTTGCATAACTGCTCTTATTATCAATAATTATTTAAAATACATCCACTTCAGAGGTGTTCAGACTCAAACAGTTCTAACATCTCTGCCTGACAGTAGTACTAAAGCCTAAGAGAAGAACTCCCTTAATACAACATTTTAAAAACCAAAACTAGACACTATTTCTGGACTCAACTCTCCACTAAAGAAAAGAAAAGCAGCCATATGCAAACACTCCATGCAATGGTGCTGCAACACATGGAATTATTTACTTGCACTAAACCCTCATTTCAATAATAGTACTTTTCAGATTATTTTTTAGTTAAGTGAAATCTCTCCACATAACAGAAAAACAGCCAAGCAGCCTTTTTTCTATTCTTCTAACAGAGTCTAAAATACACACCATGTAAAACTATTTTTATAGATTATAAAGGAAAAGATAACAGACATAAACATAGAGCATTCATGGTTACTATGGTTACCTGAAGTTGCTGTTCCTTGAACATATCTGGATGAGGAGAATTGAGAATATCATCTGCCAGCTGTGCCTGGCTGTCAATATTAACTGGGGTTGTAGCTTTGCTACACAAGAACTTACTGAAGATCTCCCGAGCCCTGTAAGAAAGCTACAGAAAAGAAAGGCTAAATGTAGTTGGTTTTAAAATCACAATTTTAGTTAGGCATTTCTTACACTGATACATTCCACCCAAAAATAGACAGCCACTCCTGAATCTTTTATATATGTATTTTTCATATATCAGCTTTTGCGAGTTTTAAGCACATAAATAGGGTTTTTTCTTTATGATTATAAATATTCATCAAATATTTCTGAATATTTCTTTCACTTGAACAGTAAAAGTTGTCCTCCACATAAAAATTAAAATAATCGAGCAGTGAAGCACAGCAAGTATTTTTTTAAAAGGAGAGTAGATTTTTTTAGATTTTTAGATCTTTTACATAACAGTTACTATTTAAATACATCCTCTAAGATTAAATTTCTAGAAGTGAGAAAAAGGTAAGTATATATATGAATATTTACAGTCAAAACCACTCATTTTTAACTTGTTTATTTGAAACACCCACATCATGAAAATAATGAAAAACCCACCAAGCTGAGCCCACAGCCCTTAAGGGTGGTGTTCAGAAAATACTTTATTTGAAGACAGAAGAAAGTAGAAGAAAAAAACCCCATTAGTAGACAAAAGAGGTAAGAGGGACTTGGAAGGTGAAACTGTTTCCACCACATAAACCTGACTAGGTTTGGCTGTGGTGTAGACAGAAGTGTTGCCAACCTGTACAGAGTTCAAAATTCACCCAAACTGCCTGGCCGATGTAGGATTCCCTCAAAAGGATGAGAAGGAGATTCTCATAATTTGTGAACAAACATGAAAGCCCTGCCCTCTGAGCAGCAGATAATTAAGTTATTTAGAAACACCATCTTGGTTGGCGGAGGCAGTTTAGCTCAAAGAGTGTAAGAGGCCTCTGCCTGACGTGGTCAATTAACTTGCTCTGCACCTCCATGCACTGGGCTATCGCTGCTGGCCACTTGCAACATCCAGGATACCTCACCTCATTCTTACAGAGCTACCTCTGCACTTTGCTACAGTTTAAACATATCCAACATCTTAAACTTAGCTCATCCCACCCTATTTTAGTGATGTCACAGTACACAGACCAAGCACAGCTCCATTAATTTCAATAATCTTGAAGAAGTAATAATTTTTGAAGAAGCAACACAAGGTACTGCAATACTAAATTAACTTACCTCTTTTTTATCATGTGCAGGTACATGGTTAAAATATTCACAGGCCTGCCAAAATAAAATATTTTCTTCACTAAATTCTTTCCGTAGAAATTCCTAGGGGAAAAAATAAGCAAATAAATAAATGTCTCAGAGAAAAGTTACTAGTCAGCTTAAACAACATATATATAATGCTTGGAAAGTTTGCATAAAAGTAAGTCTTCAATCAGTCTCACAATCCAGTTTTTTTCTAAAGTAAAAATCAATATATGTCCAATACATACCTGGTGCTCCCCTGCTTTCTCCTGTCTTTTTATGTATACATTTAGAAGAATACATCAAGTTACAATCAAATCATTTGCAAGTACAAAATTTGAAATGTCATGCTAAGTAGTGCATAAACTGGTGAATACACTTTAAATAAAAATTTAAATAGTTTATAAACTAGATTTAAAAGTGGCACTGTAAACTGTGTTTAATTGCAGTTCTACTGATAGAGTAGATGTTTATCAAGAAGTGCCCATAATCAATCCTGGAGTCATTACAGTGTCTTTTTGTATCATATGACAACTATAAAAAAAAAAATCTATCACTGTTCACTGTGTTTGATGTGCTTACATGGTTTCTCTTTGGAAAACAGCCACTGAGAGGAAAATAAAGTATCTCCCAGTGCAACACAGAATACTCAGGACCTTGATATTACAGCATCCTAAAGTCCAAATGAACACTGGTACTGATTCAGTTGGAAAACTCTACTATTACAAACTGTCCCATATTCAAATCTGTATAATTCAATATTCTCTCAGCATATTAAAAGAATTTTAACCATCAGGGGAAAATAAAGACATAAAAAAATAACTTGATCCACCACAACCTTCACTCAGTCATCACATGGGTATCAGTGAAGCTTTCTTATCATCCAAAGCAGCCTCAGAAAGCTGTGTAAGAAGAATCTCCACAGAAATAAACTTAAGTTTATTTGTGCTTTTCAGATTTACCATAAGAGTTTAGGGAGTAGCTGTAAGAAAGCAATTGAGACAAACTACAATACAGGGAATCTAAATGCCCAAGCAAGCTCTGAATTTAAAGTTCTTCAGATACATAAGCTGAGACACCAAACACATAAAAGACAATCCTGAGAGTAGTCAGGGGAACATTTCTGCATTTTACATGTAATTACATATTTAAAGAGAACCAAATGAGTGAGCAAGAACCGGAACACAACTGCCTACTTCCCCCTTGGCACACTCCCTGCGAGCCCAGAGTCCATCTCCACTTGCTTCCTCGTGGCCACAGGGTTTGGGCACAGCTGTGCAACAACTCAGCTTCTCCCAGCCAAGCAGGTGTCACCCATGGCTGGGAAGCTGCAGAGGCTGCTCTGAACCCCATGTGGGGGCACCTGCAAACAGCTCTCGCCTCCTGGCTGACTGCTCCAAGCAGCAGCTATTATGCAAAGTGTGACTATTTGCAAAACATGCAAAGTCTCTCCTTCTTGGAGAGCAATTCCTGCTCTGTGACAAAGCTGTCCTCAGGAAAGGCAGATGCTGGATCCCATATGCACCAAGACACTTGCTGTGGAACCCTCAATTAAATGCTGGTGCCTCAATGATCCCGGACACTGGCAGCAATCTGTAACTGCACAGTGTTATGGCAACCAGGTTAATAGATCTAAGCAATGGTTCTGGACATCTCCTGGGCCTCAAGAAAATGGTGATGCACACAATAAACTTCAACATTCCCTAATTGTTTTTTAATATTGGTATTTCTTTAAGACGTGTTTTTGTAATGTTTATAAAAAGAAGTTCTAATTAGAATAAAATTATTGGGGGAAAAGTAAAACTTCCAGAATATCTGAGATTGCTGAAATGAAGTATACCTTTAACATTTTAATCTGAACATTTATTAAAAGCGTATGAGCTACTTTTTACATTTATAATGTAAGTTTTGAAGTATCAGAGCAGCTAAAAAATTTAATGCAGCAATTTCCTAATTGTACACAAGTTAACCAGAGGTTTACAAGTAATTAGAACCAAGTCAACTGAACTTTCAGTAGGAGCCCCATGAACTACACCATTTTTTAGATGGATTCTAGCATCAGATCAGAACTGTAATTTTTTTTCCAGCCTGACAAGAAGTCTCAGTATGAAAGCAGAAATGCTATTAACTCTCAGACTACTCTGCTAAACTAAGCAACACAATATCCAGGATGTATTCTTTTGCTTTCCTCTTCTCTGTTTCCACAAATAGATGTTCACTGTTGATGTGAGTTTTGGGTTCCCCCACCAGTTAGCATGGAAATCTGCTTATTGACCATTGTGATCTCTTAATACTTTTGTACCAAGCAAAAGAGTCTTTCTGAGTTACTGCAGATTTCAATAATTTACCTTTCCTATACCACACGTTTCTTTATATTCTCAATGTGAAAATTACTTGGGCAGCACAAACTGTCCCTGTGTAACACATTCAGAATCAGCAACAGACTCCCAGTGCAACAAAGCAAAAGTGTGTACCTCAGTTTCCTTGCAAAATAGAGATGATGCTATTTACTACTTCATAAACGTGCTGTGCAGAACAGTATTTATATATTGTGAAGTATTTATGCTTTGGAAATACTCAGCATTTCTCCTTCAAGTTGCAGTTTTAACCAGTGCTCTTAACTACCATAACGACTTCCAAAATGTATTTCTAAAAACCTTTCACAGGAAAATAAACCACTCTATCATTGAAAACATCTTCTATGTGGCTCCCACTGTTTCAGGAGATAGATATAAATGACAACCCATTCTTAGGAAACTACCAAAAGTACTTCTTCTTCTTGTACAAAGGCTACAGATACAAAAAAAAAAAAAGCATATTACAAAATGGGGAAGCATTCTAAAAGTTCCCAGACAACACCAAATATAGCAGAAGTTTCAGATGAAAATGGAAGCTATGCAGAGATGCATGGCAATCTGAATATTACTATGAACTTTTACTCAACTGTGAACCTGTGTAAACTCAGAAAGACGCTCAGGTAACAACAGAGCATGAATCAACTCTTGTCTCTTGCCCTGTGCAAGGAGAGTGCCAAGGAAAAAAAGAAAAGAATACAGGAAATCACTACAGCAGTATCAGGTATTTTGGAAAACCTCTCATTGTCCCTCAAAACTCACCGAAAAATATTTAACACCAACAGAGTCCTGCAGAAGCCTCTCAAAGGACACGGCCCAGCTGGCAACCCTCCGCTCGCGCAGGCGCCGGCAGCTCTGCACGCTGGGGAGGCTGGCATTGCTGCTGAGGCTGTTCTCACTGACGCAGTCCTTCAACTCAGTGCTGTTCAGCTCTGCCAACAAAGGAAATCACAGCTGTCAATAATGTACTATCATATATATACTATTGTTAAGTATTATTATATATATTAATTATATTATATTATATTATATTATATTATATTATATTATATTATATTATTTTCAGTATGAGCACCTGCATAGAAAAAAAAAAAACCCACCCCAAACACCTCTCAAATTTCTTCTGTTCTACTGCAAACAAAATCAAATGAGTATCTTAACAGTAGTCCCTTGACAGAAGCAAAAGGGGCAGGCCCAAAACAAAATATTTTTTCTTGTTCCAAATTTTCCTCTTTATATTTCTTGCACTATAGACTGCACTCCTTCAGAAGATTATCCAAGGAAAGTTGACCTTCAAGAACCCACTGTTCACCAGAATGTGGGCAAAAACCCTAATAGGTGATAGGAGACAGCAAAATTTCACATACACTTCAATTGGTAGACAGGCAATCCATGAAATTTTGCATGGAAATACAAGATTCCCATTAATACTGAAAATTTAGGAGAGGAGTCAATTGTGGAAAAGAACATTAGGGAAATTAGATAGTAAGGGATGCCTTCCTCATCCACAGGAAGTAGACATCAAACCATAGATCCCCCATTTATTATGGCTTCTGACAAAAACAGGGATTCCTTCCAGACTCCATCCAACATACTGGAAAAATCTAGAGATCTCAAGATGAGAATTTACTAGATCCTTTAGATCTTGAAAAAACAGAAGTGATTTTTTTTATTCTGAGAAACAAATTAACAAGAACCCATAGAAAATTCAGGGAAACATGAAAAAAAACCCCTTCTGTAGCAGGCTAAAAATTTCAATTATTAACCCTAGATCATCTTTGTCATGTCAGTAAACAAAATAGGCACATAAAAACATGTAAAAGTGATCACTTGTTCACAGAAGTAGAAAGGGGAAAGAAATGGCTGCTCTAAGAGAGGGAACTGCTTACAGCAGGGCTCCATTCACAGATTCGTCATTTACTTCTTGCACATCCTTTTACAGGATGGTCCCTCCACCTCCAGTGTACACAAACTGGTAATGCTGAACTCACAGCTGCACACTTCATAGAAGTTATGTGAGGTTTAATTCATTGTGGAGACACAACTAAAGCCTGAGCTGCCTGGTCTGCTTCAAGCATGACAGGTTGCACACAGAGAGATGCCACACCGTATGAGATTCTTTGATGAAGGGATGAAAAAATCACAGACATTCAATTATTTGAAAAATTTGCAGTAACAGATGTGATAAAATAATACCCTCAAATTAAATAGATGGTATATTCAGCAATTTTATGCCAAATGGTAAAGCAAGTATGCAGCTCACTAGAAATACAATCTGTTGGAGAAAACTGAATTCACAACCAGACAGAAATGGACTGTGTTTCATGGGGATATTTTTATGATTTTCCTCAGTTAATCACTTAGACTAACTAAAGGAATGAGTAATTTCACCAAGAAGACCCTACTTTATATGCTCTCCCAAGGTCTCCTTTCATGTTAGAAGTATTTGAAAGCGCTCTGCATTTCCTAACTCATGTTACAAAACATTACTGTTCCTCCCTGGAAGTAAGAGCTTTGAAAAAATGCACCATTCAAAAACAATTACAAGCATTGGAAAAAGTGATAAAGATAGTTGTAAAGATAAGAAAAAAAAATTTAAGAGTTATGAAACTTCGTTTTTAAGCATATTCTTAGCTCAGAAATATTCACTGAGATGTAACAGTTAACTACTCTGAGTGTCTGTAAGCAAAGCTATTTTTTAAGACAAAAATAAAACAAGACAAAGATACAAAATTAGATGAGGGAAAAACAAAATGTAACTTTGTATTTTCAACAATTATAATCTTTAAGGACACTAGTAACAAATCAGGTATATAAATAATTTTGTTCGCCCAATCATATTAACCAAGGCTAATTACAAACACTCAGCAAACAATGCCAAATTTTCTTATACAAATATTTATTCACTTTTTCCTTTAAGACATGTGAAAGAGCATAACCAAGTCAACTGTTAACTTCATTAGAGACTATCTGTCACCAGAATGAAACTATTGTGAAAGAAGTTAATGTGAATCTGAAGAGGATGATATCTAACTTTATTATCTGTAGTATTGTGCTTTAACTCCACAGGTGGATATGTTCTGTTTTACAGATCCAGGATATAAATAGACACCCACTTCTGGATAGATCTGGAACAGTTTCAGATACTGCCTCACTCCTGAAGGGTTCAATCCCCAGTGATGAATGATGAAAATTTCCTTGTTCCTTTCAGGCAAAGTCAGAAAGGCAAACTCATCCCACATACCAAACCCCTGACACCTCCTTGGCTGACAGAGAGGAATTAGGGAGCAGCCACACCAAGAGCTCAACTCTGGATGCTGGAGTCACAGTGCCTTAGGAGTCAGGAGGGATTGGGAAGTGGCAGGCACAGCCATCATCAGCCAGTCAGCATCACCTCCCTCCCATGGCAAGAATTCAATTTCCCCATGGCAGCCGGGAAACCCAACTGCAATTACAGCCTCCAGTGTTTACACCATGGGGAACTGCTAACTACCTTTAATTGCTACCAGCTGCCTGTTCTCTCCAGCTCCTCAGAGCTACACTCCTCTAAACTGCACCGGGTTCTCCCTCCTCTGATACACTCCCAACTCTGGAGATCCCATGAAAACAAACGAACCAAAATAAGACACGATTTCCAACAACCAAAGAGCTACTAGCACAGGTCCTGCAATATGTTAATATAGCATTAGGGGATTACTCATTCGCAGTAAACTGTTCTGGTAGATTTAATTTAGGTAATTCAGACTTTTTTCAAAAAGAACTATTTTAATTTCTACTTAACCCTGGCACAGCTTTGATTTCCCTTAATGAAAAAATGCAGTCTGTTTGCTTTTCAAACCTGTAGAGCTTTCTGCTGTGGTACTCATCAAGCTGAAAACAATACAGAAAAGGCTGTTTTCCAAAAAAGGCTTGGTTATTCTAGTTCTTTTACCAGCCAGATCATCAGCTGCAATTAAAAGAGTCACAGCCTAGTGCAGATACACCATTGAGAACTGGAGAAAAAGAAAGTCAGATAGAAGGAAAAACACCTCCCCAACTCTACCATTAATACTCAATTTATCCAAATCACACTTAAATGAAGACTGTATAAGGCATAATTCCTGCTCCACTCCTCTTGCAGAGGAATGTTTGCAATGAAAGTCTCCAGCATCAGGTTTCCTGACTCTCACAGCTCATGCATTCCTAGGTACATGCAGCCCACCTTGGAAAGCAGGAAT
>NW_005054372.1:1342572-1351505 GCF_000277835.1 Geospiza fortis | reverse complement strand
CCAGTCACATATTTCATCTAATGAGCCTTCTGTGGTGGTCATCAGAGGAAACACAAAGCCCTGAATCCCACCCTCATCTGCTCTCACCACAGGGCTGCTGTGCAAAGGGGACTCCTCCTCCTCTGCCTTGAAAGTATTTTAAAAAAGAAAAGGAGCAGTTGGGAATCTCAGGATGCTAGAGGAGTTTAATGTGAAAAATCCCAGCCCTGCATGGACAACATGGAATACAGCAGTGCTGGGAAGTTTCCAAATGCCTGCCTACCTTTTTCATCACTTCTGGAAGCACTGACTTATCTTGTATTACCTGTAAAAGGAGGCTCCTTGATCAAACATTTCAAATCCCAGGGACCTAATTTTATTTTTGTTCTGCTTGATAGCAACCATACCTACTGAGGAAAAACTACTTCAAGTGCAAACTCATCCAGTTTCATTTATTATCTTTTGGAAATAATTAACTGACACAGAATGCTATCTAAAAAATCTCAAAATACAATGTCTTGCACTTTTTGTGTTTACACATTCCATGGAGGGTCTTGGTTTTATTTATTTTACAAAAACAGCATTATGTAAGAAAATACAGGCATTTAATCAACTAAGTCTTGAAAGTATTCAGGATAGGATAGCTTCAGAAGTTTTGGTTTAGATAATATAAAGCCATAAGCCTGAATACAACAAATGAAGGCTATTTTGTATGCATTTGTATGTATTCTTCAGCCTACAAATACTTTTATTTTGTCGTGAGAAGCTAAGCACATTCCTCATAATCATAGGAACACACAAATCATATAATCACTAAATACTTTACCTGGATAAAGCTGGTAAGAACCACTGTGGTGCCACTTAATGAAACACTTCAAGCCCTTCACTGAAAGCCATCCTTCTGAATCCATACCAAGCTCAGCTGCAACGTCCCGGAACCCATTGGGTGCAGTCTAGTCTGACTGCACAGCACATTGTTTGTTCCTCGGCAATTTTGGGATGAGGGAAGCTAACAAAGTTCCCCACAGCAACTCCTGGGAGCTTCTGACACCATTCTAAACAAGTTGATTCCTTACCCTCGCTGCTTCAAGCAGAGGGAAGCAATAGTATACTTAACACAAGGCATTATAAAATGCTGCATAAATAATTTAAAGGAAAGACCTTTTGCCACTGCTGCTAAAGGAACTTGAATTATTTATGCTACAGTGGAACACAGCTACAGTGAGCATGCACCACCAGCAGAACTGACAAATAAGTCATATACCTGTTAGAGGAAACAATCCATCTGTATTTATACTGCAAAAAGCATAAACAGTGTTTTGCTTTATTTTGCACTTCATTGTGAATTTTTTGCCTTACCTTCTTCAGTTACTTTCTAAAGTACAGTTTTACATTATTTATTACTGCAAACATCAGATTCCTTTCAGAAAGGTCTTTAGGAACACTTTTCCTTATGAAAATTCTTTCCATGTGATGAACACTAAAAGCAAAAAGAAGCAGAAACTACAGCAATGTAGTATCTTACGAAAAAATGTGTGCATATAGTATCTGTTAGGCTGAAGTATTTCAGCTTTGTGGAACTGATCTCTGCAGGGAACAGCAGGTGAGAACTGACTCAGACATTCTCACTAGCTCAGATACCTCACCACCTCTGTCTGGGAGATGAATGATGATGGTACTTCTGTTATAGATCCTTTGACCTTAAGGGTTTTCCTTTCTAAAGTGCCTTCCAGGTATAAATAGCAAAGTCAGTCATTAGCAGGGGCCTATTGATCATCCCTGTGACAATTCAGATGGCACAGTGCTGAAAACATCAGGCACAGCCTGCGTGCTGTGTACACACTCCCACTGTCAGCAGCCAGGGACAGTTTCTGAGGTGGGAAATAACAGAAACCTGCTAATTGCAGGTCACTGTAGTAACATCAAATGGTTCCTGCTACTCCTAGAGCAGACTAGTTGATCTACAGCAGTAATCTTGCATCTAAGCATTATTACAGTTTGCATTCTGCTTGTCTGCAATTCATTACACAAATCAATTACAGTTAAGAGCTGCCACTGGTCAGCACATCTGGAAACAACACTAATTTACACATCAGCTATCTTACAATGCCCAAGTGCAGAGTTTTGGCTAATAAGAACCTCCCAGCCTTGCACAAGCTGGGATGTAAAATATAAAATAAACACAAAGGGGTAGATGGTTTCCAGGGCCAGGCTCTAACGCAATAAAAGCCATATGACATAAATCTTCATTGACTTTGGAAAGAAAATGTACAAAGAACTATTGTGCCTCCCACCATACTGAAGAGATTTATATAAAGCAACATAATTGCTTTTTACACATGAATTTTCTTCCCAAACCAAAGCTTAACAACAGTATTTATAGTATCTAACTATATGTACAAATAATAATATTAATTAATAATACTAAGCAGAAGAGAAGGTCCTGGAGAGACCTTAGAGCACCTTCCATTACCTAAAAGGGGTACAAGAGAGCTGGAGAGGGACTTCTGGCAAGAGCAGACAAAGGGTAATGGACTTAAACTGAAGGAGGGTAGATTTAGATTAGATATTAGAAATTTTTCACTCTGACAGTGGTGATAACACTGGAACAGGCTGCTCAGGGAAACTGTACATGTCCCATCCCTGGAAGCGTCAAGGCCAGGTTGGATGGCAGCAGGGCTGGAACAAGTTGACCTTTACAGTCCCTTCCAACCCAAATCATTCTGTGATTCTGTGATGACAAAGATTTAGTCTAGGAAGGGAAGTATGCAGTGCTGTACTAATGGTTACACTAGTGAAAATTTCTCTAAACTAAACATACCCTAAAATGTCTAAGTCTGTGGATCTATTTCTATATTAGTGAGATTAAGGACAACTCAAAAAATTTCTGTGCTGTGCCATATTCAATGAAAGTAAATGCCAGAAAATATAATTCACATATGAATCACAACTTTTTACTCAATGCAGCTCAAAATGAATTAGAAATTCATTTAATTTCACTTCTTCTGGTTACAATCTCTCTGGCTCCTATTTTTCCAACCCACTATCTGGGTATTTAAGCATTGCTCCAATATTATTCAATATAGTTCAACTACCATTTTTTGCACAAATTATACCCCTTCTTAAGTAGCATTTAACAATGAAGAGAGAGTTCATGTTCAATTCTGAACTAGCTAAAAAAACAGGGAACACAACTCAGCAGAAAATAGCACATAACTTCTTGGCTGTTTTTTCACCTCCGTGACTTTACATGGCCCTTAGATTTCATGCGTTCAAAAAACTGTATAGAATTAATTGTGAAAACAATTACCTACAGATTTGGAATAAGACATAAATAATATTGGAAGAACTGAAAATAAGTGGAATTTTTAAAATAAATTTTCAGCTGGAAGGATAAAAATCTTGAAATTATTATTGCATGAGTACTATCCCAGGAATTCCCAAGTCTGGATAGGCAACAAAATAACTTTCATTAGCACAGAACAAGACCCCTTGAGGAGACAAGACGCAAGTACATTACATTTTACCTAAAAAAAGATCAATCAGATTTTTGGTCCTCAACAGCTACATACAAAATCAGATAGTCTGTGGTCTGCTTTGATTTTTATATCAAGAAGGTAATATGTGGGGGGAAAAAAACCCATATTTTTCCCAGAAAAACACAGGCAACGTTTTAGAAATAGAAAGCAGAATAAACACTATTATTTTCTGGTTTGTTGTTTTATCACTTTGTGGACAAGACAGATACAACATAGAATCTACTTCTCATCCAGACAGAAGTACAGTAAAGCATTAGACCGTGTCAGCAGTAGAGAAGGAGAATACCTGACAAAGTCAGCCACTGGAAAATGGCTCCAGCAAAAGGACCAAAACAACAATGTTTTTCTGAAGTGCAGTTTTAGTCTTGAATGAATCAGAAATTAGGATATGAAAAAGTTTTGTAAATAGTATTGCTAATTTTCATTTACATTTGCATGTAATATAAAAAAATTATCCTTAGCATTCCAAATATTTTTCTCCAATTTCGCTGCACTGATTACGGCAACACATCTTGTTCCCTTTTGCCCTTTTTGTTTAATAAATTTGTCTTGTAATGTTGTCAGAGAACAGCAAATGCAAAAATACATGAGTTTTTCTGCAGGATCAAGTGAACCAACTCCTGACAGAGAAGACAAGGAGAAAAGCCATCTCCTTTATACCCTCCACTATACAAATTCCTTTATTCCATTAAGGAAGCCTTTTTAAACTGTTTCAATTAACTTCAAAGCTTCAGAGAAATCATCTTCTAATGTTTAACAAAGAGTGGACATCCTTTAAAACATTAAAGGCATGTCAAAATCGAAACAAACCAGCTTATGTGCAATAAAGAGGAGTTTACTTAGAATACTCCAGAAATGCAAAAGCTCCATGCTGGGATTTTACAAATATCAAATTACTTACCCCCTTCTCAGAAAGGATCACACTTAACAAAGTTCAACCTCAGCAAATGTACCAACACAGCTTACAACTTAGAAGCTACAGCATCTCTTTAAAAGCAAACAAGGTATGTGTAAAGGACAATAAAATAGAAAATGAGATTTTATCTCCCATCCAATTACACATAAGTCTACCAGCTCTGTCTCTATTATTATGAATGAAGAAACCTAGTTATAATAAAAATGTGCGTATACAAATGTACCCAAAAAAAATATTATGCAAATAAACCAGTGAAAGTATGTGAACACAAGCCTGCAATATTTTCACTGGCACAGTTCCTAAAGCAGCCATAGAGTTCTGCACCACCTTGGACTTATATCTTGTAACATAGCACATAATTTACCGCATATTATGTTGCTTAATGTGGAAAATTGATTATTTTTCATTATAAAAGTAAAAACAAGCTTCAGCTTACCTCCATCAGAAACAGTTGCTGACTGCAATAAAAAAGAAAAAAAGAAGAGTGTTACTGAAGTTTCATGGCAAGTATCAGAAATCTCTGAGATTCATTTAGCATTTGCAGTGTTAGCTACTTTTATCATCTTATTAATAAGTGATAATATTAGAGAGGAAAATCCAAAGAAGCCAGTTGTTATTTCTCACAGTTGTTTTCTCCCCAGCATGAAATTCACCCCTTTCAACCACTACTGTCCAGGGATTTCAGCCCACCAATATTCATTGGAAGAAGCATTTCCTGCTGTGCTAACTACACTGCTCCCAAAAGTCCTTCTTAGAGGAGCAATCAGTTGGTACTTGTGACAAGGAAGATACCTAAAACTGACCTGCAAAGACTGGAAAACAATATGAATTAATTTTTTAATTTCCTGTAGTATTTGGAGATATGTAGCATTAAAATGAAAATTCAGTGTTTTGTCAGTCAGGTGACTCTAAAAACCTTTCCCATCAGTCACTTCTAACTGTCACAGAAACAAAAGGATGTTCAGAGTGCTTGCAAAAAGCTAGAACTTGACTTGAAATGAGTAAGAACTCCTCACCACCTCTACCTATGGTACATCAGATTTTCAAGAACAATTAGTATTCTAGTGAAATGCTGAAGTTTATGTGCTTATCTACCCTAAACTTCCTAACTTTCATGATAAATGACCTAAAGGCATCCAACACCTCATTAAATCCAAGTACTGACCATTTCCCAATTAGGTACTCCAATGCTTGAACCTTGACACTCAGTGACTGAAGTCTGGAGGACAAATGATTTTTAGACTTAAGTTTGCATTGATTTTTTAATGACTGATATAAAGTATTTTTATTTTAGTTTGGCCAATCTTTTCTTGGTCATTAAAAGTGTCCTTAAACCTTTAGGAAACCTTCTAAATAGTTAAAAAATACTCTCTTCATTTGTACTGCTCATTAAAATGCCAGGAAAGAATGCCTTACAGCATCTAAAACTTCTGTGAGGTCAGAAACACACACAAGAAGAAAAGCACAAATATAAACACAATTCAAGCTAACAGCTACCTCTCCATAGTTTGTATTTTTCAGCCTTGGCAACAAACATTCCCACTCTTCTTCAAAATCCACAAAAACCTTTAGTAATATCTTCTCATTTCTTTCTCTGTTTCACTGCAGGCTCTCACCCTGCTGTTAACAATCCCTGAAGAGCTTGTTACAAAGTGGTGTGACTTCACCATTCCCATCACCAGGAGAGGATCTGAGCTATTCTGCCACTTTCACAGTCTAAACTAACCTCTATTGACATCATCCCCCTGGTGCTAGCTCAGATAAACACAAATACACCTCTCTTGAAAAAGATTTTTTAAATGAAAAAATGGAAAAAATATTTTAAAAGAAAAAATTGAAAAAAATGAAAAAATAACTACGTAAATGCCTCTGGATCTATGAAGATTAATAATACAACAAAAAGTATCTCCAAGCATCTCCCTTTAATAGCTTTGTTTCAGGTATCAAAAATATGGTTCTGGTTACAATCCTTCAGTGGGGCTTAGGACATCTTTTCTACTTCTATTTTGCACATAAGCCTAGTGATCATGTTATAAATTCAGAAGCCATAACTTAATTAATGTTGGTAATTTAGAAAATTTAATTTGCATTACTGAAATCTGGTTTATAAATGTGATTGCTTCTAATTTCTTAGCACATCACTGTACAGTACAGTTAATGAATAAACAACTTCAATGTCATTTCTAAAAGAACAAAGAAAATGATGACTCAAAGTAAAGTATCAGTTTACATATTAGACGGAAAAAAACCCAAAGTTCTTTCAAAATATCTATATTTTAGGAATGTTCATATACTTTGTTACCTTTCATTAACCTAGATTGAAACACTAAGCAAAATTCTTCATGATTTTGAAAGATATGAAGCAAAATTATTAGGATTTTCATGATAGCAGAAAGAACATTTATAATACTTCTGTCAAAAACTGGGAAGTTAACAATTATAAAACATAATTTTCAAGAGAAAACGGTGCAATTTCATAGAAAAGCTCAATCATGAATGGACACTGAGAGTTTTATCTCAATCTATTTAGCATAAGTTAATGCAGTGAACTTTCAGCACACCACGGGTTGGTTTTGCTTGTTTATTTTAAATGCCTTGTTACATTACATATATCAGCATCTTAAAATCTCTCCAAGCAAGGCCTTAGTAATTTTTATGTCAGAACATTTTAGAAAAGCACCTATAGGAGGAATATATTTTACATTACCGAGTCACTAAATATACCTATCGTGTTCCCAGCATTATCCATTTATTTCTATAGATCACAGAATAAAATATATTTTAAGAACATTTCTTTCAATTCATCTGTGTAACTAAATCCACCTAATTCAATAAAGCCTAGAAACTAAAGCTTGTAATTACTGTGCAAGAATTCACAATAATATGTTCAAACTACGTTTGTGAGTACTCAGAAATCTCAGTTTAAACCTGTCAGAAATTGCATGCAGTCCACATTCACACAAAGAAGTTTCTCTTCTAAACTGTTCAGCTGAAACTTGTCTAGATTTGTCTTTGAAAGGTATAAGTTGCAAGACCAGATTTTTTTAAATACTATGATGATCTCATTTTAAAAATACAGTTTATGTTGGGGGCTTTTTTTCATTCTTCAGCACTCACGTTTCCCACCACTGGAGGCTCTTTAGGACAAAATTTGATGTGCCACACATAAAAAGTTTGATTATTTGATGAAATTTAACCCTGCACACATGTTAAGAACCACATATTGAAAAACATACGTATGAGAAAGCTATAAAATCGAAATACTCTTGTAGGCACCCATTTCTGAAAGAGGGGGAAGGACAGGGCATGAGTCTGTGCCAGTTAGGGCTAATGTGAGGATTTTTTTTAAAGTATTTAAGCATTTTATCCCAAATGCCAGAACATATATGTTGTGAATGTACCTATGAGCTATCATCCAGAGATAAAATCTAATTGTATGAAGCCATCAAATCTTTCACAACCAGATAAGAACTGAAATTGGTCCTTCCAATTACCCCAGTTACCAAATTGGTTTAGGACGAAGCCCACGGTATATGCCAGGAATCTGATGGCAACACATTATTAAAATTTTAAAAATAAATCTAATTTAGGAAAGCTAAAATGCCTTCCAGTATATCCCTTCATGGGAACTCTGCTTGCTCATCTAGCTGGATTAGCAGCTGGGTTACACAGACACTCACACACCCCACGAAGTTGGGGGATGCAACTTGCTCCAGGGACTTCAGGGCAGGGTCTGGATCTCTGTGATTTGAGAGGGAAGCTCAGTGGCAGGGCCAGCAAGCTGAAGAGTGGCTTCCCAGTTACCATTCAGCATAAAAGATGCTCTAGGTCTCTCTAAACTGGCAAATGCTGCAGCACATATTTGATAGCATAAAGTTCTGAATAAGAGAAAACATGTTACATTCCCCTTTGCATCATCTCTCTTGGCTAGGTGGAAAAACCAGAAGGGCCTGTGAGCTTTTGATGTTGTGTTCAGGATCTGCCAGCAACAAATCTAAAATAGTTTAAGCTTACAATAATTATCAGGGAGAACACTGCTTTGTGAGTACCTAATTTTTTTTCCCAGAACAGAAGTAGACAACATAGTACCTTGTACTAACAACAAGGTACAAAAGGAGAGAGGGCATAGAGGAGAATAATTCATAAGGCTGAAAGTTCATAAGGTTGGAACAGGCTGTACCTTTTAGCTTTCATGGCCTGTAACCTGCTAAATGTGTGCACCTCTGTGTGAAGTTTGTCTGCCGACATCTTTCAGGCGACAGAAACTCCTTTCCACTTAGTTTTACCTTACACGTTCCATTTTACATGGATCAGGTCCCAGAGGAGTGACTAGGTACTGTCCAATTCTGCCATAACAACATCCTGCAGAAAACCAAAAAATACCCCACCTATAGCCCAGACTTTAAATTGAGCAAATAAACCCATGTGTACAACTACCCAGGTAACACAATACAAAAATTTCCTTCTTCTCCACCTCAAGATTTGTCACTCAAGTCGAA
>NW_005054372.1:1324875-1342542 GCF_000277835.1 Geospiza fortis | reverse complement strand
TACTGAGGGGTGACACATACTGGGAAATGCCAGGCCTTAGCAATAAAATGGAGCAACATGAAATCATCAGTGCCATTACAGTGGGGGTGAGTGCCTTCCTGAGCCAAGAAACATCTCTGTTTCCCACTCCTCCTGAGACACAGAGGGTGAAATCTGTAAGGAGAATGAAGATGTATTTCTCTCTCCTATTCTAACAATGACAGAATCACAGACTAAACAGAAACATCTATTCTTTTCCTGGGCATCCAGAAAGATTTGGAATAAAAGGGATTAAAAATGAGCTCTCTGTCTCCTTTCAAAAGCACACTTTCTTCCAATGCAGGAATTGACTTCTTGCTGCATCCAAAGAATTCTCTGAGTGCTGCCAGAATGTTACTTACCCAGTACAACATCACTTCACACACTATTTTATAAAGTCCCTGTAAATAAGCCTTTCAGGTTAGAATAGCATACCCAGCTCCACCAACCTTCTAAAATAATTTTCTCATATGATTTCAGTATAGAGGATAATGCTAGGAAATCTGCTGGGTTCTGAAGATTTATAGGCTGAGTACAAAGAGCCAACTTTCAACCATTCTGTCACTTATCTCAGGGAAAGCCTATCACTCAGCTGACCATCTGTTTGCATCTAGCTTTGTTCAAACTACTTCTTAAATCACCTGGAGCAACTTCTCCTTTTGCCAAGGCATGAATTATGAGCAGATCCCCAGATCTTCAGTCACATCACTCCAGGATTTACATGATATATATGTATTTTCAAATATATTACAGCATCAACATAGTTCATGCCATGAACTTCAGTGGACTCTGGATGGGGAGGAAAATCGTGCCTCAAAATATGGTATATACAATTATAACATTTTAAATAAAAAATAAAGCCACATTACTCATCAACTATTGCTAGTTTTTCCTTCTAATAAATAATCTCAAATGTACTTCTCACCTAAAAGTAGCACAACATTACAGGCTTTTTATCCTCCTTTCAAATGTTATTGCAATTAATGTAATTGTTTAGAATTCTTCGAGTGCCCCTTCAGAATGCCACTTAAAGGAGGACTATTACACAATTTCACTTTTCAATTCTCTACCACCAAATTGCATTTGGAACAGTTAACACAAAAGCATTCTGTATGTAAGAGTTCTGAAGAAAAACATACTGTACAACTACTGTACAATAACTTTACTGAATACATTCCATATAATTTTGGCAAATATTTTAATCTATATGAAGAATAAATGATGTGACATTTTGAATTCCTTTAAGAAATAAATGTTCAACTTTTTACCCCAAACAAAACCAATCTTATCAGATATAAACACAGCACCTAAAGTGCCAAATCCATCCCTAAAATTATTTTTATAAAGATATATAGAAAATATATACAGTCTTACCTAAAGATATAATATTGATATAATGGTACAGAAAGCATATAGAAAATATATTGCACATAATTAAATAACAGGCACACATTATAAACATACTGGGTTTTTAGCTTTATACATATTGTGCATAGTTCATAAATACATACCAAAATCTCAGTGCTAGTTGGTATAACAATATTACTTTTCCCTGAGAATAAAACCCAATGTTTGCATTTACAAAGGAATTTTAACTCAAATACTTTAAAGTAAAAAAGCTTAAAGGCTAAGCAAAAAGCATTCTGAAGCTGATCCCAGTCTTCTCTAATTTCTTGCCAATAACAATAGCCTATTCTAATTTCTCACTACAACAATGCCTTGCTTTAGCTAAATATAATTCATATCACTTACCCGCTCCTCGTAAGAAACAGCAGTTATTTTTCCTAGCAGCACTCTTCCTAAATTCATCTTCACTTAATATGGAAAAAGCATTTCCTTAACACGTCGGCTTCTCAAAGATTAAACTCAAAAATTCAACGCTGTTCCATGCCTGTACATGCCAGTAAAGTTTAAAGGCATTTCACATGAAGTTCTATTTTACTCCCTTTATGTTACCAATAGCAACAGGCCAATGCAGGAAGCTGTGGTTCGTCAGGGATTCAGATTAGATCTCAATTATCTCTCACCAGAAAAGCTCGATCATTTTATATAAATCATGCTGATTGTATTTGAGAACGTTTCCTATAACAAACCAGGAAAATAAAACGATGCTGAACCCTATGGTAGTCCTGTATTCAATAAAACAGATTTCTAAGACAGTTTCCAAAAAAACACTAGTTAATCACCCTAACATTAGTTAGAGAAACATTTACATAGTAAATCACTATTTTCAGAGGTTTACATAATGCATGCCAGAACAAAATAGGACCTCAAATAGTCCATTCTGCTCAACTTTTCAGTGCTTAATACTGTAAACTGCACATAAAAATCTGCAATACAAGGAGACTTGGAGCATTTCATTAAACCTAGGAGAAGCCTCTTGTCACTAAAGACAAAATTCTTCTTGCAGAAACCAACTTCTATTCTGCCCTTCCTCCCTCAGGACCTGAACCTGTGCTCAGCTGATGTCAAGAGAGTTCTGTGCACAGAGCCTGAGGAACAGAGAGCAAAAGAGGCTCCTTGCAATGAAAGAGGGAAGTGCAATTCACTTGCCTGTGACAGCGGTGTCTTCAAGAGACTCTATATGGAAAGTACAGCATTTCAGGAAGTTTGCTGCTGTCCACAACTCTGACAGTACCTAAATCATTCACTGCTGTTATTTTTAAAGCAATCAGAACACAATTTTCTGCTAAAAATAAACACCAGAATGGCAATCCGGGAGTGATTATTGGGCATTTTTATGCCAGTGGGATGTCCTTAAGCCCTAGGTGGACGTGCTAGTAGTCATTTAGGAAAGAGGAACTTTCTCCCTTGTTCAGTACAGCATGTGGAACCCCCCACAGCCCTGCAGTTCCTAGGCTGAGCCCCTAATACAGAAACCACCCTGCGAAAAAGGCAAATGCTATTTGGAACTTACAAAGAGAGAAAATGAGAAAAGAGAGGAGCCCTTACTCAATATTTCATGGTGAGACTGATTTGCTACATCCAATATGTAAAAGCCTGCACATCTTTTCATTTTGCACTTAGGATGAAGAGACTTGGCTAACAGAAAAACTTAATCTTCTCAATTTAATTTAGAGTGATCAGGGAAGAAATTTAATTCCCTTGCAGATGAAGCCTATTCTAACTAGAATTTTAGAGACATAAGCCAATTGCTGTGATGGAAAGTTAATTTTTTGATTGATTACTTGTTTGAACAGGCACACCACTGCAGTTTGGAATGCTCCTACAAGCATTTAATACCATGACAAATGCAATGGAAACAAATGGGTGGGTAGACAGGAAGAAATGTCTTTTAAAAACTACAAATTACACCCTCCATTATTCTAGGATTTCAGAAGCAAGTGCCCTATGGTTCTTGCACAGAACAGTTTTACTGTGTGTGGAAAAGTATTCAAAATGTGCAACTTCATAAAGAAAAAATGTCAGAGCTGTTTAAATACTGCATTTTGTTTGACACTAAACCAAGTGGGATGCAGAATATATTTTCATTGTCAATACTTTAATCAAATGGCAACAATATTACAAATAATCAGGTGCATAATAATCACAATCAGAAGGGCTTGAAGAACTTTCCTGTGAACACCCCTTTGGGGTAACACAAAACATGATTTTTATCAATAGCACTTACACTTAACACCCAACCTAAATCCCCTAGGAATCATCTGGAAAGACCAGAAGTACTTGTACAATTTTAACATTGGTTAAAACTGTACAAGTATAGTCTCTCACAGGTGAGAATGTTACCCATAGGAAGGAATAAGAGAAAACTGACCCCACATGCAACAGTGGGATGTAGCTGCAACACCAGCAGCTCACTGGAGCAACTGCAGTGAACATTGCTGGGAACACTGTGGGTGGGCAATGTTTTACACATTCTAGGCACTGTAAACCTAATAATCCCTTCCTTTAAACAGACATGAAGAATTGTTGATTTTGTTTCGCTGAACTAAGCATTACAAGTCCCCATTTTTTCCATACAACAGCTCTACCAACGCTGAAAAATAAGCTCTAGCAATTAGGCAGCAGCAGCAGCTAATGATCATGGCTATGAAGTGTCATGTGGCACTGAAAGCCCTTTAAAAAATTCATATCCCTCTACATTTTCACAGCTTATTTCAGCAGCTACAGATATAAAATCTTGTGATTTTGAGTAGCAGATTTGTAAATTGGGCAGGCAACTCAGAGGTCAAAGGTCAAAAGCAGGAGGAGTGCTAATTTGCAAAGCTATTAATGGGAAGTGTTAAAATATGGTACAACAGCTTTAAAAGCCTTATTCAGCTCCACCAAAGACGACATTTGTAAACCCACATCCATCTGCTTAAGAGCTAAACTGTGGGAAGGGGGAGCGACCCCAGATAAGGTTGATCTGTTTTTCTCTCCTACCCTCCCTCCACTTCCTGCTCATATTTGCTTTTGTACATTTGTTTTCAGAGCAGAAAAAGCTGAAGAGAAAGACCGAATGACAGGGAGCCTGCATAAGTTTTAACTTGTCAGAAGATTAATGGGATTTATTATAGCCCTGACTCCTAAAAGAAGAAAACACACACAAAAACCACCAGGCAACCAGAGAGTGGCAATCCCCTGGACCAGCTCCTCATCACAGAGAGTCCTAAACTAAATGAGACATTGGCAGAATGCAACACCAAAAAACTTAAATCTCATCAAGTATTGATTTTTTTTAATGTCATATTAAAGTAACAACTACTTGCATGACAGACACATTGTAAGAATATGATTTAGCTCACTGATCCCCAGTTACTGAAATAAAAAGCAGAAGCATCAAAAAGGCTACACATAAATTAAGAAAACTCTGCCATAAAATAAAATGTTTTTTCCCCCAATTCTCCAAATTTTCTGTAATCTGTCTAAATATATTTTTGTCAATGATTTGTCAGCTACTCAACAATAAACAGACCCCATATGTGCTACTGATGAGCAGAGGAAAGATTCTCTCCTTTACAACATTGTGGATTCCCTCTATGAATTTTGAAATAAGAGCCCTTCCTATTCCAGTGCAATATTAACAAAACTATTTTGAATCCAAACTAGCTGGAACTTGCTGGTGTATAAATAAGTGAAGTACAAGCTGCCTTGTCAGACACTGAGACTTCCCTCACAGTAAATCCTGCAAAGCAAAGGGAATGATGCAAACCACTGCTCCAGTGCCCTCTGCTGTCTGCCACACTGCTCACACTCCTGTGCACATTCACAAGTACTAAGTTCAAGGTTTGCCATCCAGAAATTCACACTAAAAAAAAAAAAAATCTAATTCTATGAGCCATATTTTAAAGCTTGAAAAATAATTCTCCATGACTGCTAAATGAAAATTGAAAAACTGTACTTTTGCAAAAATGTTTGTGAACAATTCCTGGTTTTATTTTCCCCTTCTGTTGATCAACATTTTAAGACAACTGAATTCTCTCCAATAATAAAAATATGCAGAAACAGCGTCACTTGCACATCCAAATGGAAGGTAACTTGAAGTCCAACAGTAAACTAAATTTAAACTGCATATTAAAGAGGATATGATTAAGTGACAGATCACTGAAACACATTTAGTCACTTCTGAATTTCCTACTACTGATGTAGCCCCTAAAAATTAATAGATTTTGAGGAAATCAATGTAAAAGTTAGAATGAAAATTACTATATTTTAAGTAAATAATGCATATAATATTTTACCCATGCTTTGCAATTATTTATTTCCCTCCTGATTTTAAAATATGAAAATTTTGCTGCCATACTTCTAGCATTTAAGACAATTTTATGCTGAGATGTATATAAATAGAAAGAATAAGACTATAATGTCAAAATTTGATAACAGAGCTAGTATTTTTACTAGGAAAATAAGTGTTTTCTGAGCAACAACAAGCCAAAACTGATCTAAGTCTCTACACCTCAGAAATTTTGTATTCTATAAATACCTTTCATTTATTTTCAGTTATTCTAATAACTCACACCATCTGGATTCTGTTTTATTGGATAAAATTCCAGATGGAAGAAGAAAAATCCCTTTATCTGCACAAGTTTTAAAAAAGCACTGTAACAATTACAAGGTAACATATCTATAAAGACATTTTTGCTTTACGGAAACACGTGCAAGTATAATAAAAATTAAGTGAAAGGTTTATAAAAAAAGAGAAATATCAGTTTATCTACTACACTCACTTTAAAAACAATACAATGCTGCAAAAGAACTTTAAACATGGCTAGAAAAATGGTGTACTCTTAATTTTATAACAGCTTATAAAGAAAGTCAACTTAAATACTTATACTTACGAACTTTGTCTCTTTAAAACCTCATTGAATCCTGAGAAGCATAATTTATCATATTTCACTGCAAGATTTCTTAGTTTGGAAGGCTACTCATTAAACCATATTCCTGTTTTCTGCTCGCTTTAGACAAACAAAACTTTATACTTACAGACACTTGACTATCAGTAAAAGTTTTCTCCATGTATAAATGGTTTAATATCTCATTGTTAACAAACAGCCCCTTCAACTTTATTATTACGCTCTTTCTGAACACAGATTTACTTCTTCCAGAGTCCAGTAAAAAAATGAGGCTTCTCTGCCTGCTGCCCTATCAACACCTCTCCCATTCTCCTGCCTCCCCGGCACATTCCCCGCCCTCAGCACTGGTTCTGTATCTTCTCATCAAAAGGAACAGGCAGCTTTCAAAATGGTGTTTAGGCAGGTCCTGTGCAACAATAAAGCTTCTGTAAAGACAACAGCCCTGCTGAGGAATCTGCTAATGTAAAATACATTCACTGAGGGCCTACAGGACTCTGTCCTAAAAGTTTGTCCAAACTTGTTTCAGCATTGAGTCAACATCGCTTTCTCATCCAAAGTATTCCCTTTTTAATACATTCCCCTTTGATGAGCATATTACCTGAATGAAGAGAGCCACCAATCTCTACTAAAAATAATTAAAATATAATCTAAAAATACTTTTTAAAAAATACTGTTAAAACATGTAAGACTCACAGCAAACTTCTTGCAGTTTCTGGCATGTAGGTACGTGTCCTGGAGTGATTACAATCACATGTATGCAGATTGTGCAACCTATCTCATCCTACCACAACTCTCTGTGTTCTTGTGAGTAAGCAGAGCATTGGCATTTACGAGGATCATGTTCCAAGTGAAACATTACTCTCGTAATTTTCAATACCACACCTACTCTCCAGACAGACCTGCAATATCTGTGCACTTTCAGAAAAAAAATGCATGCCCTTTCTGCCCAAAAATAATCCTTAAACATCATCCTTCAGCAGTTCCTTTGTCCAGAGGGAAGTTGAGGATGGGCTTTTCACTTTTGAGTTTTAGAAGTACCAGTGAAATGTTTTAATGATTTACTAGTGAATAAAAAATGCTAGTAAGTAAATAAAAAGCTTCTAATAAAAGTTCTAGCTGACTCCTTTTTGTTTCTGTAGTTTCACTGGACAGATAAATGCATGAGGACAGTGAAAATTAGGTGGTACAAACTCCTACCCAAAATCCCAGCAGTTTAAGTGTAAGTGAAAATCAGAAACAATTTGCAGATGCTGTCAATATGTGCTGTATGCATTTTGTGATTATGCTCTAGAAATACCAATCCAGTGCACTCAGTAAAGCCTTAAAAACATCAACCAGGTCATCACAGAGCAAAAACCCCTCCTTAGTCATTATTTTGTCATTGTGTCAAAAGACACACCAGGTAACAGGAAGAGCAGCGAGGGAGGGCAGAGATGGAGAGACACCAAACCAGTCAGGCAGTTCCTCATTCCCACTCGTTCCTGGAGCTGCCTGGACAATCTCAGCAGCAGCAGCAGCAGCAGCAGTTCTGGGCAGGGCAGTGGCTAGAGCCATCCTCACAGCACTGCAGCACAAACAGGGAATGTTCCCAGTGCCCAGGGCAGGCACCAGCACCAGCAGGTACTGCAGCCCTTCACAACAACCTCACAGCAAGGGAAAGGCAGCACAGCTCCTGTGCCAAGAGGACACCACAGTTCCACAGGCAGGGAAAGGCACTGTCCACCCTCACGTCTCTGCACACAATCAGTTCAGAACATGAGTTTATCAAACCCAGGATTGTGTTTCCAGTAGTGGCCACACACGGAAGCCTACCAACGAGCAGCACAGGGCAAGGTATCAGACATTTCCCTGATGATATGCTCCCAGACTCCAGGTATTTTTAGTTCAAGAGATTTCCTGAACCTGGTGTGGCTTGTCTCCTTAATAATCCCCAGTGGCTCTCTTTTCCAAATACTTGTCCACTTTCCCTCCAGGACATGCAAATTTCTTGCATCCACAGCACTCAGTGGTGAGGCATCCCACAGACCAGCTCACCTCCCACATGAAGAGTCGTGTTCTCCTGTTTGTTTTGCTCCTGGCTCCAGCTATCTTTAATTAATGGTGTCAACTTCTTGTCCCGAAGGAGATGAGCAATCAATCCCAACTACTTTTCCTATGCCACTCATGATTTTCCACTCTTCCTTACACTTTTCTAAATCTTTTCTTCTTCTAATATATCAGAACATTTTAAAATAAAGAGACCAGGTATGGAAAAACAAACCACAGTTGTATGCACTGGAATCATCTATTCCTTCTGTAATATTCAGTAATACAGGATTTTGCTTCATTGCTACTGTACTGAGCTGCTGTTTACATGCAACTCTCCCTTATAACTCAAAGACCTCACTTCTGAGAAGAAACAGTCTGCTGAGAAACATATATATCATTTGTTATATGAAGCTAGAGCTATTTTGCCTCATTTGTTTTACTTTACATTTATCTGCATACATTTTCATCTGCCATTTTGTTGCCCAGTCATTCAGACTTATAAAAGCAGCCTGGTCTCATCTACAGAGACTGCTCTCATCCTCATTACCTGGAGTAACTTCACCTCACTGCTTACCTTCTTGGGAGGAGCCTTAAAAGATGCCCTTGAATCAACAAATGTAATATAAGAAACTGCAGCAAGAATCAGCCTTAAGCGGCAAATAGTCCTGCATTTCAGAATCAGTGCAGTAAATAGTGGCATTATTCTGCCTTAATGTCACATGCCTCAGACCCAGAAGAGGGAACAGCTTCAGTTCAAAGAGAGCGAGCCACATTTTTGAAGAATGCTAGGTTAGGGAGAAAGACACGCCTGAGAGGTTGTCAACCTAACAAGAGCTCCATTTGTATGAGCATTGACAGTTCTGTCACTGCTCAAGGAAACCAGAACCAAAACAACAGAGCCAAGCCAAATCCCAGTATCTTACACTGCTGAGCTAAGGAATGCAACCCCTCTGTAGCTTCAGGTGGTTACTTGAACTTGCTCATCCTGTCTGATCCTTGTAGTTCCACAAACTGCAGAGGTATTTACAGTCTGTGAATTCACCTGTGTCCCTTTAATCACACATCTTAAGAATAGCAGTACTGGCTACTAAAAGAAATTTAATTTATACAGAATACAAGTCTATCTCTAGTACCTGAAAGCACATATTGTGTCTCTGGCTCTGTGGGAGAAATGGGCTTGTGCTGGAGAGCCAAGCCTGGAGCCAGTAAAGCTGGGACAGCACGTGTAGTATTTCCTCTGACCCCATCGAAAGGAGGAATGATGAATCTGATTCCATGTTCTTAGAAGGCTAATTTATTATTTTATGATCTATATTATATATACTAAACTATACTAAAGAATAGAGAAAGGATACCTACAGAAGGCTAGAAGATACTAAAGAAAAACTCGTGACTCTCTCCTCAGAGTCTGACACAGCCTGACTGTGATTGGTCATTAAGTCAACACAATTCACATGTTGGATAAACAATCTCCAACCACATTCCAAAGCAGCAAAACACAGGAGAAGCAAATGAGATAATATTGTTTTCCTTTTTCTCTGTGGCTTCTCAGTTTCCCAGGAGAAAAATCCTGGGCAAAGGGATTTTTTCAGAAAATGTGATGGTGACAAGCACTTGAGTGGCAGGGTCAGACAATCTACTGATTGCCTCCTCAAGGAGAAATTTCTCTATACTTTCCCAACTGCCTTTGCACATATGGGGACCTAATTCCCTAAGGAATCCATCCTAGGCAACACTGTCGGTTTCTTCTCAAGCACCACAGCATGGGGTGAGCACTGCTGTGATGAGCACTGCCCTTATGCACCTCACAAAAAAAGCAGAGATGAGATCCAGCTCTCAGCACATTCTCTGACTACTCTGCTTCTTACATGCAAATTTAAATGGCAAACTTCTCCCGAATCTGAAGTAAAGAAAATAACCCAAAAGCAGGAGAAAACAGTAAACAGTAACATGACTGAAGGATGATCATTTCACCAATTGAAGTAACAGAAAATAAATCCCATTATTCTGAGTATCTGGGATAAAAAAGCACAGTTTAACATTCTGGATTGTATGTAGAAATAAGTACCTCAAATTCACAATAAAGAGGTTGCACACAACTGTGTTGATCTGTTGACCAACCCACCTTTGTCAGATACTACAAAACAGTGTCAGGAGCACAAGAACTTTCCATGAAAAAGTCTATAGATGTACACTTAAGAGCAGATAGTGAAAATCTTTTTAAAATTATGGTATAGTATAAAATACCAGCAAAAACCTAACAGTAATGCTAGAGCACAATCTGTGAAGAAAAATAAAATGCATACTACTAGCATGATGTTTCCTTCTTCAAAGAGATATAAATAAACTACCTGATAAGATCCCACATACCAAAGGAAAAACCTGAGGATGATTCTCTGGCGAAGGCTGGAGAGTCTGAAATTCTTAATAGAGCAGTCTAGAGAAGCAAATGTGAAACCAAGTGATGCTGGACAGCATGGCAGCCCAGAGAGTGCAATCCCCCATGTCCTGGCTGTGTTTCACTGACCAGCACAGCTGTGTGGCCACTGTGCAGCCCAGCAGGTGAACAACTCCAGCCAGGACTGCTCAGCACAGGGACTGAACAAAGCAGAAAAATGCCTGGCACAAACCACTGGATGTTTCACTGATCAGCTCCAGGAGCACATCAGTAATTCAAAGTAGAACCATCAGTGTGTAATGCCATGACTGACTTGCTATTTCATCACTATTTACAGGCAGACATCATGGTCAGCAGGAGGGTTTGAGCCAGTTTAGTGAGGGAGTCTGAAATCACTAAGCACACCTCTCACTGCTCCAAAAGCAGTGCAAAGGGTAAAGAGAAACAAGAACCTCATCTGTGGGCAGAGATCCATGAAGCTTCCAAGACAGCAGCCTCAGGGGCTGCTCAGTGTTAGCACTCAGACTGCAGAGTACCCACACATGAGACTGGATTAAACCTTTAGGAACTCATTATCAGCATGCTAAAATACAATACTGCCCTTTACATACAAGAATTGAGATTTTTTTCATGTGTGCACTGTTATTTCACAATTGGCCTTTCCTCCCCCTTTCATGAAAGCTGACAGCAAAACTGCCAATTGGTTGGTTATATCTTAGATAAAAATTTGGACAAAATATTACCAAAGATGCAGTTCTTAAAGTGGATACACAGTAGAACATATTTTTTAACTAATTGATGAAATTTGAGATAAGACTATATATTCTTTTCAAATTTTGAATTCACTGTGAAAAGCTGAGAATGAAGAGGCCTCTTGATTTAAAACATGCACTTATACTTGCCATAGTGGTGGCATTGTGGCCATGGTGATGATCTAAGAACATTAATTAAGCAACCTCTGCAGGGGGAGTTAATACTTTTTATTAGATCATATGAGAGGGTGGGAAAAGTTTGGGGCATGTTTAGATCTTCTTGTCTGATTTTCCTAGTATACTAGTTGGTCTAACATAAGCTAGTATCTCCCTGTGTAAGCTTTGTCTGATTGTTTAAATCAGTCAAACAAAAACAGGTACCCACTTAAAAACTCCTTATTAAGTCAAATGAGCATTTAGGGGGAGTTTTGCCACCCACAGATGCCAAAGCTAATATCCAGCAGAGACATGTCATCCATTAGTATAAAACCTCATACCAAAGAGATGTGCTGTATGCTTTCAAAAAGCAGATGAAATGCAAAAAAGAAGTTGATTCAGTAGAATTAACAAAACAGAAAAAAATCAAGCATTATTATCTATAATAACACCTAATAATACTACATTATTAATGGTTATAATTAAGATGGAACATTCTAACAAAAGCCCTCACACTGATTTTTAAAAAGAATACATGATACATTCCAACTTTGAAAACATAACTAAACTCTAGAAATTTGATACAACAAATGTTATTTATAATATAAAATATAGCTTTAAGCTTTCCTAAACAGGATGAGAACAAGAAGAAAGGCTGCAACAGCCATATTTTCTTGTCCTGATACTGAATTCAAAGAATTAAATCATCTTTAATTTTAAAAGTATCTCTGCATTAAATGATTATTTAACAATACTTACAGAATTTGACACTTGTTTCCCTAAGAGATTAATATCTCTCATTATACTACTCTGCCCTATTTTTAACCACAGAGAAATATGAAAAGTACAAGTACCAAAATTATTTTCAGGAAAAAACAGCTTTGAATGCTCTTGGTGAAGAGGAACCTAAATTTTTTGACTTCAAGAAAATACTGCAAGGTTCCCCCATTTTTACAGACGTCAACAAAAATTAAAAGATGAGTGGAATGGCTACAGTTGAAAGTATTACCAAAACTGGTGATGAATAGAAGAATTACAATAACTGTGCTTAAGGTAAATTTTTACATAGGTAGTGATCTACTGTCTGCAGTCTCACAGAGACACCTTTAACTTGTTCATAAATTTATAAACATCTTTTCCAGAACAGAATTGTGCAAGAGGATGAGAGTAGTGGCATTTATCTACAGGAAAGAAAAGTGGGAAGAAAGACAGGATCACACCCTCTCATTAAGCCAAATATTAAATAATCATAAGGTACTTTTAGCTTAAGTTACACCTTGAAAATATGAATCAGCAAATATGGTAAAAAGTAAAATTGGTGCAAATCACAGATTGTTAACATGTTTTTTAATAGACACTACTTCATAACAACAAATTATTCACATAGGAAAATTTATTGCTAGATAAAAGATAAATCTGTTATTAACAAAAACAGGTTTCTTGTAATTTAATAAAGAAAATTTTCTAAATACATTTCTTGTGAAAACAACATAACTAGGGTACATACTAGACATGCTCGTTTTCTGAATTCAGTTCCAATTTAAAGACTAATTAATCATAATCAGACCTGCTGTGAACAAGCACAATTTCCACAGATCAGAAATAAAATTGGGCATTTTCTGTTTTGTGAGACATTCTCCCTACCACAATTATAGCACAAATGCACCATTAATTTTCCACTCTCGTCCCGTCTCGATCCCTGCATTTTAAAAAAAATCTTGTATACAGTTTCTATCAGCAAAAACAGCACCTAGATGTTAATCCTACAAACTTGTCTGGTTTTTTCTATGTATAATACAGCTTTTGCAGTTAAGAGGAAAACATTTAAGGAGGGGCAACTATACCATTAATTCTAATCTTACAAGAATTCTGTATGTGCACATATAGCCAGAAGTAATCTAACAAGTTAAAAGAGAAAGTGACATTTTCTCATGAAATCATGTTTTTATTTATTAAAATATCTATGAGAATATGCTGTATTCTTTGACAGATAGTTTTAAAAATAAATAAATAACAAATTTCAAAGAAATCACGCCACCTTATGGCAGCAGTCAGCAACACTGACAGCTGCTGCTTCACACACTGCTCATACTTCACCAAAAAATCCAAATACAGCCTTTTTAGACCTGTAAGCAATGAACAGTGTTCATCAAATGCCCATAAAAGAAACTCCATGGAACCCACTTACACTGCTCAATTCAGAAGATTAATTTGGATGCCAGCAGGAATCAAACCCACAAGCTCAAAGAAGCATATTAACTTCCAAATTTCATGTTTGGATTATTACTTTATCCAGTCTGCCAAGACAACTGAAAAGAACACAAAAGCAAGCAAGTAGCCTATACAATACACTCATGGTCATTATTCCAAAGGTGGAGTCTCTAAGAATTTCCTGCTATTGTTATTTCCTCTTCCACCGCCCCTAAATAGACGGCCTGAAATAAACTAAACATGTACTAACAACATTATGTTCTACCCCACATAGTGTAAGAGTACTTGGGACAAGTGCTGAAGCAGCAGTGTTGAAGTTTGAACCAAAATTAAAACATGCCAACATTATTTTATTTTGACATACAAAGCTTTTTAAATTCTTCTCTGGATTGCTGTTTCTCCTGGTGGCTAGGATATCTGGGATATCATTCTTTTACAGCATGCAGAGCAAAAAAAAAGATTTCAAAGAAAAAAGAAGTAGCTGGACAGAGAACAGTCCACACCCACACAGCTACATGTAGTAAGGGCATTCATCCAAATATAGATTTGAATTCAGACCATTCCTTTGTCCAGTTCATCTTGTGACCTAGAATGAAAGTTTCCCCTTCCAAAGTAATTCAGTAACGATGAGAACATTGGGACACAGATGGACTCAACCCCTCCTGTTGGTGCTACTTTGTTTACAGTCACTAATTAATACCAGGTAGGACATAATGAGGGGAAAAGGGATCTTTTAGGCCAGTAACTATCATATCTTTCTGAAATTAATGGAAAGTCCCAAGTGCCTGTTTTAATGAATATTTATACAATGTGAAACAGCTCCAACAACAGAAATTAAATTTTATTTTGATGTTTAAAACACCTAAAACATGAGATGTGCAAAAAACATGCATGAAATTTCAATCTGTAAGACTGTGGACAGAACCATGTTTTTCCTGTTGCACGTGAATTGTTAGCACTGGATTCTTTGGTATTCTGAGAGAATTCACTCTTCCTGCAAGCAGAAATTCTGTCAAAACTGGATATAGGTAACAGCAAACTTTTTCAATTTAGAAGAACCACAATTTTCTGATTAAGAAAAATGTAGCTGGATGCCCAAACCCCTTTATCCAGAAGTTCTTGTTGTGTTTAAAGTTATGCAGTTACTGTATTAAAGTTATGAGTGCAAAGAAATTACGTATTTTTTATAACTAGAAAAAAAGTAAGACACTTGAAAGCTTCAGAGAATACAGACCCCTATGAAAAACAAAAAAACAGAAAAACATCTGAGAAATAAGTAATTACAGCTCCTACCTGCATTCCCTAAGCATGCCAGAAGCTCCTCCATATATTCTGCTCCCTAAACATCCACTGCACTGAGCTCCCTTCTCCTTTAGTTCAGTCAGTGAAATGCTGTTCTTCCTACATTTTCCCACAGCAGAAAACTCAGAGTGTCTCCTTCTTCCCTCCTCCCATCTCAAATGCTTTTGAAACACCTCCTTCCCATTTGGAGGGCTCCATGTGCCACATTCCCACCCTTGCTGAAGTGGTGCAGTATGCATTGCATGGCTCCTGTGCCAAGAGCTCTGCACAGATTTTTGTTTTTTCCAGTCACCAGCCTTCCTCCAAATAAGCAAGGTAAAGGGCTGAGGGAAGAATCTCTGCATCCACCTTCACATCACTGTGGCTCAGGTTTTCCTGAGGAGGCACACTAGGAGTGAAGATATAATGAAGCTATATTCCTACAGTAGAACAGCAGGATGGCTTTTCATCCCTTCTTTTCTCCCAAGCCAGTATGGTTTTGAGAGCCAGACATCAGCTGATGCTAAACCAGATGTAAAATAGCATAATATTACACCTAAAAAGACCCAAAACCACCAAGTTGATTAGGAATTCCCTTTTGTCAACTGCTGTCAAAATTCATCAGCTGAACAAAAACCAGAATATGATGAACATTTGATTTTTCTATATATTATGATACATTCATTTCTGAGACATTATGAACATTTTGATCAGCAAAAGTGTATTGTGTGGATTTACACAGGACCAATTGTAATATGAAAAATAAAGTCAGAATTTCCCACAGAAAGAATGGCCACAATGTAGCCTATTAAAGAAATTTCAAAAAAGGCTGATACCTGAAATCTGTATTCCCCTCACAAAAATGTCATATGATAGTAAATAACTTTACTATACTAATACATTACTAACTTTCTTTCAGCAATTATCAGCATTATCTACTATAAGTTCTCCAAGACTAACTTCTAAATTTGAAGTGAAAGTTCATTACCTCGAGGTCATCCAGAGAGCGAGTAATGCTAAATCGCTTCGATCTTCCAAATGATCTTCGAGCAGAGGAACGTGGAGGAGGAGCCTGATTTAATCCCACTGAATGTCCAAATTTTGCACCCTAAAAACCAGAAAATATATATTAAATTATTTCTTTAATTTTAGTACATTGCTGATCATAGTGAGATCTGAATTTTAAGGAAATGTAACAGGACCAAAATTTCAAAACAAGTTGGTCATTTGCCATGCCCCAGTAAAAAAAATACTAAAATTCATTAAAGTTGACTTTTCCAGTCTCAAATCAAGTATCTTAAACATTCATCATTAATTTACTGTATTAACATGAGTCATCAGTTAGGTTGCTAAAATGCAAACATACATGTCAATAATAAATGCAAGATGATCCTGGCTCTTTCCTGTCTTAACTGAAAAACATTTAATTACAAAATATGTGTATTTTCTGTAGGAAATTCCCATCCTAAAAATCATCTCACACAGCTTTTCTTGAAACGTTTCCCTAAATTTTTAAAAGTCTTATTTTCACTACTCTTTTTTAAAAGCCTTGCTACTGCAAAGTCCAACTTTTGAAATCACACCGTACAAAATTGTAGGGACTTTTGTTCTGAGGAAAGCAACTCCCTCACTTGGATGTTCCATTACTAGAACTGGTGCTGCAATAATTAAATCTGTTTTCTCTCATGTCCATAATCATACTCTTTCTCCCTAAAAAGTTACCAGATGTCTGTTAAGCTACTCAGCATATACATATCAAGTTTATTCCAAATGGCAAAGTGTAAGCTTGAACCTAAAATTAGGCACAGTCGGTGACTGGTGCTAAGCAGATGTACATAAACTCACTACATTACAAAACCTTGTGATTATATGCCTGAAATTTTGGATTCCTTTCACTGTAACATTTAATGTGGGGAAAATTCCTCCCTGACTACTGATGCTTTTTTGCTTTAGAAAATAAAAGACTTTAAATCAGAGCAAATTCCCTTCTATTTCATGTCAGCATCTTTCTTCATTATAGTAAGCTTAAAATATATTTATTAGTACTTTTATAATTGCTCTGCATTTGGCAGATTTGTAATATGTATTAAATTTTCTATTTGTGTTCATTTCTTCCTTTGGGCAAGTTTCTGTGCTCCGAGCTCTGAAATATTTTGGTCTCCCTTTGATCACTCATTGGGAAGTCTATACACATCACATTAATCAGAACAAGCACAAATTTCACGTCCTCACAGCCTCATGCCAACAACTACTCATAGAAAGCAGAGAAGAGCAGCCAGAGCATTGTACAGCCTCAGAGATGTCTGCCTGTTTGCTAATTCCCATGGAGACAACACTATTCTACAGCAACTGGGCTCTGGCCACCACCAGTGCTCTCAAGAGATTCTGTTTACAAGCTCAAAGAATTATCAAGACAAACCAGGAATCTGGATCCTAAGTATGCAGCAGGGTTCATCCCCTCAACAGGCTTGGGAGTTCAACTTCATTCAGTATTAAAAGTGATCCCTTTTTCTATGAAATCTCTTTC
>NW_005054372.1:1305172-1324844 GCF_000277835.1 Geospiza fortis | reverse complement strand
TCTTTCCCTCCCAATTTTCTATTTTCTAAGGGTTTGGGGTTTTTTTATTGGCTGAGAAGTAAATTGGGCAGGTTCTGCCACAACAACCTGGAAATCTATTAGCTGGATCTTAGCTGCCAAGGTTTTGAGAGAGCATTTGCAAGTGCAGTATAAACAAGCTAAGGTGGCTTTTGCTAAATGATCAAATTAATGTGAAAGAAGAAAAATTGTTCTCTGTAAATGTTGACAAGCAACAGTGGAATGAGTACAGTTCCTGTCTTTTTGAGCATCTTTTTGAGCAACTTTTAAAACCTGTTCATCCAGGCAGGTACTGCTGAGGTGGTTCACACCTCATCCCTTACAGCCATACCAGCCTTTCCTGTGTGATGGAAAGGTTACACCTAATCTGTGCCACACAGTGAACTTCACCTCAACCTCTGACTAAATTCAGCTGTATCCATTACTGCTGCTGCACAGCTGATCAAAACATCAACAAGGCTCCTCCTCCTGTATGAATTTTTCTGTTAGAACAACATGAATATACAAGTACATCCACTCAATTTCACCCCTCGTTCTGTAATTTTTAATTTTTTTTTTCATTTTTAATCCGAGAATTAGTGATAAAACTATCCGACTACCAACAACTCAGCAAATTAATGGCATCATTAATTGGTACTTTGAAACTAATGAAACAGTTACACAGTATGGATGCTTAATGGTCTTTGATGTGTTTCTTAAAAGTCAATGGATGCCCTGAGAGAACTTCAACTTTCATTGAAAATAAAAGTGTGAAAGTAAAAAAATGAAAAAACTATCAGTAGCAGACATATCTCTTCAGAATAACAAATACATTTTCACTATTTATTCTATTTCATCCTCAAAAAAGAATGTAAATTGTCCAGTATTTATTTAAATAGTAGAGACTGCCATATGTGATGCTGGGAGATTAAGACAAGCACCTAGACAACATGCACTAAAAATTTTTTGAAACAGTAACATTACAAATTGAAGGAAGAGGAACCAACTGCCTAAAGACAAATCTAATTAGATTCCACTGAGAAGTAGATTCTAGATAAGATCAATTATCACCAGATGTCCCATTTTGGAAATAAATGCTGCTTACCTATTTGTGGTCAGAAGCATAACAAAGAGAGAGAGAGAGAGCAGAAAAAACAACTTGTAAATTGTGTGGTATTAGAAAAGAGAGAGTAAATTAGTATCCAATCAAATTTTTTATTTATGGTTTTTTATATTGTTATGCAAAACTGACCACTGAGCCCTGGGTGGATCAGTAAAGATAAGAACAGGTTAAGAAAATAGAGACCCTGGGAATAAAACAATGCTTAAGCAATGATTACAAAATAGAAAAATACACTGAGCTAACCATTTCCCCAACCCATCTGGATAACAATTGCAATTAAGAAAATATTTTCAACTGACAAAAAACTCTTCCTTGCTCTGAAAAATCAAATTAATCATCTAGGAAATTAAGGAGGGCATTCCTAAAAAACCCAAAAAGACTACAATTCACAAGTATTTAATTTCCTGGGAAGTCTCCCTTTTCATCTTTTCTTGATTCTGTTCCAGACATTCAGACTATGAAGGCAGACCTCCTTCTCCAATCAATTAAAAAATGGCTGTGCATACACACATGCACACAAAGAAGGAAAGAATCATGTATCTTAAGCAAACAGCCCCACTTTGGCAAATGTTTTTCATGGGACTATGAAGAGCTGGAAATAAAAGCATCCATGACTTGAACAGAAAACAGCCATTGAAACTAGAATGTACTAATCAGCATGGCTAAAGAAATCCACAGTATTTGAGCACAGAGAGATTGTTAGTGCAATGACTGATATTAATGTCATTTCTGCAGTCTGTTAGACAGAAAGAAATCTTTGTACTTCTAAAAGCCTTTGTTACACTATTAAACAGATATTATTAAATACCACTAAATTATGCACAAACATTTCAGAACAATACATGTATGACCAAAAACATGGCCAGCTTGGAGCAACCTGGTCCAGTGGAAGGTGTTCCTGCCTGTGGCAGGGGGTTTGGAACAAGATGAACTTAAGGTCCCTTCCAACCCAAACCACTCTGTGAAAAATATGCTGCTACATTCTCTGTTAGCTGCCAAGCTAAAACACTGACATTTGCTGCATGAACATTAGGCTGTAGGGTTGTTTGGGTTTTTTTTTTAAATACAGATTGCCTATAAGCCCTAGAACTGTTTATTATCTTACCTTAAATATTCTCTTCCAAAAACAGTGTTGCTAAATCTGTGAAACTCTAAAAATATCTAAATAGTTGAGAAAATCTAAAAAATTCTATCAGAGAACAGAATTAGAAACTGAAGTTCACCTGACATTTTACTAAGTGCCTTCACCTTAGAACTTTTAGGAATCCAGAAGCCAACCAAAAAGCAGAGAAATTTGTGAAAACAAGTTGATCAGTGAAAAGCATGTGCTACAGCAATACATCCTCTCCTATTTGCAATGCAAATACTTGCCACCCTGCCACTACTATCTATCATGGTGAAAGTATAAAAGAACATATCTCTAAAAGCCTTTATCCTGTTATGATTTGGCAGATGGAGAGGAAAAACAACAAAGGATTAAAGGAATTAAAGTACTGATGCTCTAAAAAAGTACATTCCTTTTTCTACTCTTATAAAAAAGTGAAAATTAGAATGGATTGAAATACCAGTAAAATGTATAATCATAAGAGAATAAGGACAATTAATGGGGTCTGAGTCATTTTTTTTCTTTTTTAAATAAATTACTAGATTACCCTTTTTTTTTAGGAAAACAGGAAATGGCAAGTGTAAATATGACAAGGAGAGCACTGAAAAGAGGTCACCAGGGGAGGACTGATGCAGCAGCACTTTGTGAAGTGTCCAAGTGAGAATGGTTTCTGTCTGAGAACAAGAATGGTCTACAAGAAAAGCACAAATGAGAAAGCAGAAAACGTTGTATTTCATGTATGAGGAAGGCAGAGGAGTGAAGAAGGATGTGACTCATGTGGGACTGCAAACAGGACAGAAAGAATAAAAAGGTTCCAATATAAGATGATTTGCACAATTCTAATTATTTAAAGATAGAACAAAAAATGATGGGCTCTTAAAAGTATTTTTAACAGATAAACAAGTTAGGCAGCAGTTCCATATAAGATTTTTGGCAGCTTAAGGGTTTTGCATGTACCTCTGACCACTCCTGCAAGCTCACAAATTGCAGCAGGCTGTGCCCTCATCTCCACTAGAGTCTACAAAATGAAATAATCCTGTTCCTAAGGCAGATCCATAGAGAGTCATGCCAGCACAACTCATGACATTCACTGCCAACTCTGGCCTGAGCACCACAGGAACTCTTTTAAGCTGGAACTACCAAAGAAATGCAACGTGAAACTATGACAGCCAATATGTGGCTGTAACCTGGAGCCTGAGTGCACAGAAGAAAGTTGATGAAACTTGATCAATTATTCAGACCACAAAGAAACCAAACCCCTTCAGAAAACATCTTCAATTAGCTTAAAGGAATTGCCAGCTATAGCACAAGCTGTAATGTGCTCCTTCATCTCCCAGCAAATGCACTTATCCAGTATTATAACTTTGCAACAAATGCAACAGCCTGAAATTTCCATTTTGTGCTAAACAGTCTTTGTGCCTCTCTGCAGTTATTGCCTGGATATCACTAATAGATTTCCTCTCCTCTGGTACCAGTTCTAAAGCTGGAGGTGCAGGAAGGGGTTAGCAAGGAAGGAGACAGGCAGCTATTGGAGTACCAGAGACTCGGGAAGGGAGAAAGAAAAGCTGTGAGGCTTTAGGCCAGCTTCCAGCAAATTTACAGCTTTTCATGGAAAACACATTACAGTTTGTGATCTTGAGAGGGAACTAAATTTAAGTTTAGGAAACTAAAAGGGACTAAATCTGATGGGACAGAGGCTTTGCCTGCTCAATGGAAGAGCAGCAAGAAGGAAAGGTAAAATATAAGAAGGGAAGCTAATCAAAAATGTGTAAAAAGCACTGACAAGCCTGATCATCTATATTTATAGAACTATGCTTTCAAAACTGGTTCACAACAAAAGTGAATCTCACAAGATTTGAGCAAAATAGTTATAAAAGTTTAAATTATTTTAAAAAGCATAAGAAAATAATTAATTGTGATGAACAAAGTTCTAGGAGCTCCAAGACAAAAACATCATTACCCGTGTGCACTAATTTTCATAGAAAATGTTTTTCCTTCTGTTCAGGTGGAACAAGTACAGTACCCTATGTCCCGGCCATCTAAGAGAATACCAATGGACCATGCACATGCTAGAATGGCCACACAGAACTGCTTGCCTCAATTTAAGGAGCTCAACAGAATTTGGTAGGTTCTGTGTGTCACAGAACTTAATCATACTAACTATAAAATCATCAAATTTTAATTTGTCCTATTTCCAGCTCTTGAAGCTGTTGAAAACTCCCACTGTTTTTAGGTTTGATTCTGTGACTTTGTGTGGTGAAGTGCATAACAGTTTGGAGCCCAGATACACTGACCATATGATTTGAAACTTCTATGGATACTCAAAATTTACCAAATTTAATCCTGGCTGTTGAGCCCCTCAGCAGAAAGGTCAGTGTGGATTGGCAGTTCATCTTTATAAAGAATGCAGGTTTAAGACTTCAGAAAGAAAGCTCCTGATTTAGACCTTTCTGAAAAGGGATGGGAAACAGGGATGCACACAAAATATACACAAAATGCACAAAATGCACACAAAATATACACAAAAAATAGTGAAAGGGCCACAAAAAAAATTAAGAAACTGATGCAAATATTATTCTGCCATCAATATTAGTCTGAAATCCTGATCTGGACTGTGTGGCTTTGTGCTCCTCTCTTGTCCATTCCCACCCTCAGCATCCACTCCCCTGAGTGTCCCTCTGGAGCAGAGCAGGTCCTGACCCCCCTTTGCCCCTCATCTGCCAGCACCACGTGCCCCCCACCCAAAACTGACACTGAAACTCAGAGTTCTGTAAAAGGAGGGTCTGAGAACAGGAGAGACTGAAAAATGGGAGATGTTGGGTAAGGACTTCTTGTGTTCTGAAAGAGATAAAGGAATCTGGGGGGAGCTGGGAACAGAGCTGGCTGTGGTCCTCTCCCCTGGGCTGTCCCAGGAAGGGACAAGGGGTGGGCACAGGGCTCCAGGTGTGTCTGTGCTCACACAGAGAGCTCCAGCTGTGTCTGTGCTCACACACAGAGCTCCAGCTGTGTCTGTGCTCACAGAGAGAGCTCCAGCTGTGTCTGTGCTCACACAGAGAGCTCCAGGTGTGTCTGTGCTCACAGACAGAGCTCCAGGTGTGTCTGTGCTCACACAGAGGGCTCCAGGTGTGTCTGTGCTCACACACAGGGCTCCAGGTGTGTCTGTGCTCACACACAGGGCTCCAGGTGTGTCTGTGCTCACACAGAGGGCTCCAGGTGTGTCTGTGCTCACACAGAGGGCTCCAGGTGTGCCTGTGCTCACACAGAGGGCTCCAGGTGCTGTGGACAAAGCCAGAATGAAGGGACACCCTTCAGGCTGCCCTGCACTTGTGTCACCATCACAGAGGGACAGCACCTCACAAAGCCCAGTTAGATGACAGAGGGTTGATTCAAAAGGTCTATCATCATTCAAACTTTAGTGTCAGCTTTTCTGCAGGCTTTAATTACATCCTAATTCCCTTTTTTTTTCTTTTTTTTGGTTGGGGTACATCAGGACGACAAAGAATTCAAATGCTACATTCACCAGTGCTGATCAACAGATTTAAAGACTTTTAAGAATACTTCTTTACTGATCAGATGATAATGACACATTTCACTCCCTTCTAACCATTACAGTGGCATTTTAAATACCAGTTTGGCCCATGATACAATGAAGAATGTTGCAAGATTTCAAATAAGATCTATATGGATTCCAGGAAGACACAGAAAAGAGACTGTCCTGACATGAACATCCAAGTAAATGAAATTTAATGCTTGTCTCTTGTACTAAGTATATTAGGCACAAAACACTGACCCATCTACACTTCAGTACCATCCTAATCCCTTTTCAAGCAAAAACACCAAAGCAAAACAAAACAAAAAAGCCCACAAATGTTGGTGTTATTTATGCATATGAAAAAGTAAGATCATTTTCTCAGTATAACTAGATGAAAGTATCTTCTTTAAGTTGGAAGTTGGTAGCTGGAAATTGCAGAGGCACAAAAAGACCTTACTACACTAGGGGAAAATGTGAAGAAAAATACAAAAAAGGACTTAACAACTAGTTTCAAATCATCTTGAACATTAGGTAGGCATTAGCTGGGAACATTAATTCAGTATAGCCAAATAATCAGTAACAATCAAAACTCTGGCCAGAAATCATCATAAAAGAAAAAAAAAAGCCTTATTAATACACTGTCTGTCCACACATTTTTAAAACTGCTTATAACTCTGGTAACCCATCTCAAAAATAATATTACAGCAACCAATTATATTACAATTATGAAAAAACTTTTGGAAAGGATAAGACTAAGCTGACTTCTGATTGGAAAGTAAGGGATTGGTGATATCACTAAGAGAAAGTAGAGAGAAAGACTGATAGTATTTCTCAGGATAAATATTAGCAGGTATGAAATGAAACTATACAGAAAGTACAATTATGTGGTGGTTTCTTTCCACACTAATTAAACTGCAGAATATGAAAGTCAAGTGATATCAGGCATGCCAAAAGTACAAGTTCACGTAAGTTTTAGCAATTCCATATTTATTTCTATTAATTAAAGATCTTTATTCTATATGGCCCTATTTCTTGTCTAGTGAAAGACTGGTATTTTACAACTCCTTTTCTCCTCTAAATCTTCTCAACTGCAAGGAATGCAGATCTTTCTTAGCACAGACATAACTTAATAATTTCCCATCTCAAAGTTTTTATGTTTAAAACATAAATATTAAGCCATTTTTCATTATTTCAATTCATTCTATGCTAAATATTTTTTTACATGCCATTTTCTTTCTAGTACATAAATATGAAATGAGGACATTTCATAAAAGTCAGCATCGCTCTACAGACATTTACTGTCCAGATTTTATCTAATTTCTTTTTCAAAGAAACACAGCCAGCATTATTTTGGTTTCTTTATAGACTTTGAAGATCCTAGAACCATTTTTAAAATCATTTTAGAATATTACAATTCATAAAAAAAGGCTGCATGGAATTCCAAAATATTTAATGGTTTTTCATTTTCTCTAAGCAAAAAGCAGAGGACCTATTTCCTATACATGCCTCATTAGCACATTCTCAGATCTAGCTTGGTGTTTGGGATTTTTCTTGAGTTCTCTTTAAGGCACAGAGGTAGATCTCAAATCAGATCAAAGCCTATAAATCCAAAAGTTAACATTAAATTGTACTGCATAAGAATAGCAATCCAGCTGCCATTAATTCTGCTTTAAAAACAGCTGTGGTGGAACAATTTAAGCTAGTGAGCAAACAGAATTCTAAAGGAAAGAGAAAAAAACATGTAATTATACAACAAAAAGACAAATATGGGAACCACAAAGCTTTGCCAACATTGTCTCTGCGTCTAAAATATCTGCTTTGCAGTTAGTTCACCAACCAGTTACCAACAGTAAAAAACTGCAATTCTTGGATCTGAAGCAAATTACAGATTTTCACCACCAAAAAAAAATTCATTTTTAACTTGGACAGCCTATCTTTTTCAGTAACACTTGCTTTGGAAACAAAGACAACTCTAAAGTAGTTACAGTTAAACTTCTGAACAGAACAGAGGAATAAAAACAGTTGCCCAGGAACTAGATTAGCAGGGAAAGATGCCTTAGTGAACCCCATAGTACAGCTTGCCTATCTTCTCTCTTCTACATTTTTACAATATTTTCAGAAGTTGAAATGTTGAAGGTTACCAAGCAGTTGATATATCTTATATATATATATCAATCTACTTTAAGAAAACCCACACATCTGCAATACTATTGTCCAGTGAGTCTCATGAAATAAGATTTTCGATTTTGTCTTCTTCTAAGATCTACAAATAGGATCCAACTACAAATTCACACTTTTCATCAGCACAAACAATAATGTGATCGAGACAGAAGTATAACAAGTGCAAAACAGTAAAGGATTTCTAAAAGCCAATAGCCAAAATTTTAAGCTTTTTAATTACATTTCAATAAATTTGTCATATTCACTTGGAATAAACCTAGGACCCAAATGCTAATTATCAGGCTCAGGCTGTAAAGCCTCTTTTGATCTTCAATGTTATACTCACTGCCATACTATTAAAACAGACTTTCTTTTTTTAAAAAGAGAATGGTGAGAGGTCAATGCCTAGGATTCTGTCCTTATGGAGGGAGAACTCAAATACTAAACTGACTGTTAAAAAGCTTTCCAGTGGAAAAGGGAGTATTTTCCCAGTAAAACTTAATTTAAAACAGTAATGGGTAGACATATTTTTGGCCAGGCACTAGCCTGAAAACAGAGAGTGAGGGTTGAACAAAATCAAACATATTTATATTAATTTAGTCTAGAGGGAAAGGAATGCTTCCCTGCTCAGCAATTTCTCAAGTCCCCTGCCAATTCTAACATCCCCTGATGTTTTCAGATTGCTTATGGTGCTTTTCATTTGTGTCACCCAAAAACCATGCACAGGAGCAAGTAGGTAAGTGACTGGAACTTAGTGGGATGCTACAGAAGGTGCAAAGAGGAATGCAACAGCAAAGGCAGGACAGTGCAGCTGGAATTGCAAACAAAAAAGCAGGAGTTATTCCATTCCCACTGAAACTACAACCAGGCTGCTCATGTTGGTCTCACAGACCTCACCAGAGTATACCCAACCCCTACCCAGCATCAATCTTAGAGCAACTTAGAAGCTCATTGCCACCAGAAATCTTCCTCAGTTGATCTCAATTTAAAAGACACCTTGCCTTCCATGATTTGCCTTTTCAGTAAACTTCAACAATATCATCAGGCCTCTTCCTGCTTGTTTTCATCCGAGACCTACAGAAGACATGGATGCCACCAAAAAATTCTCATTAGAATATTGATGGTCTCATTTCTTCAATAGAAATTCTCCTTGTCTCCTTTCTTCAATAGAAATCTGTTCATGAGACACTTTCAAGAAACACCAGAAATGTGAAGTTCAGTACAGGGAGCAATATAAGAGGGGCACAGAGCCAGAGATATCTTCTGGTAGGTCTCAGTCAAAAGAGGTGGACTAGAACCAAAATCTCCCTGGTTTAGTTCTCCTCTTGCCATGCACAGAAACCTTTTAAAAAGGTTTTAGAAAAAAATGAAATATACAGCAATTGTGAAAGTGTGTGTTCAGTAATCTGGGGATAATTCATAATTACAGCATTTTAAAGAAAACAGGAAACCTCATGCTGTCCACTAACAACAAAATTAGGCATTTTAAACTATTTTCTACTATTCACATTTATATTGAATTTTAAAATGCCTTATAGCAGCATAAAGAAAATTAATTAAAAGTGGGTTTGCCAATTATCACAAAATTAATCACAATTCTGGTCTGTGAGCTGAAAACATCATCATTAAAGGGAAAACAAAGCTCAAAAAATGTGCTTACTTGCTTGTAACAGAGGTCTGAAATGCCATATCTATTCCTACTCACAAGAAGCACTTCCCAGGCTCTGTTCTGAAAGTGCAATTTTAAATAGATATGTTCACTTACACTTTCTCACATCTGCTCTTGCGTGCTGTACAATCCACAAATGTTTTGTAAGTGCAGCCATAAAATCTGGAAGCAGTTTATGCCCATCTTACCCCCCACTAGCACTGTACAGTACAGCATATTTTTCAGAATTACACACTGTGATCATCACTGTTTATCTGCACAGCAGCTCTGCTAGAGCAGAATTGCATCCAGGAGCTCATGTGTGATGAAAATTCCAAGGAAGACAGTGTTTCATATGGAATCAGAGTCCATCACAAGAATCTCTACCTCTGGCAACCTTTTCTCCCTCTAGTGACTTCTACATTCCCACCCATAGGATGTTTTACCTTTGGTATTGATGTAAGAGACAAAAGCAATTTAAGCACTGTTCTGCCAAATGAAGACTTAGACTCAGCACCAGGTTGTAAAAATATGAATGTAATCCTATGTGGCCTCTTTATACACTTTATTCTGTGACTGGAATAAAGTCTGACCAAGCTGCGTAAAATAAGTCCTAACCACTTAAAAAGGCCACAGGAAGCTGAGAACATGTAATTTTCTAGAACACAGGAGCTAACCCACCTGAATAATGGTTTGGAATGGGCAGTTTTACCTCATCCCTTCACACAAAATAATAAAGTCTGAATTTCTCTCTTATGAAAATGAACTAGGGCTCTAAACTGCAAATACAGATTTTCTCTATTTCTGCAGTACCTGAAGTACAGAAGTGTGATCATAATGACATCCTCTGATTATTTACATGAAAGATTTAAGATGAGAACATTGTACAGCTTCATCTCTGTGAATTACTCCAAATAATCTTTATGAGCTTTTCTCATCAGTTTCAACAGCCTTCAATAATACTGAAAAATAAAATTAAAATGCAAAAGAGGGTCTGTAACTTTAATGAAGAGATTAAATGCTAAAGCCATGTAGGAACATTTTAAATGTGTCTTGCAAACAAATTTGTCATTAATCAAAGAACAGAATGCCTATTTTATTATCAGATAGACTTAAAAGGGAAGACTGACATACTTAGTGTTGGTTTATGATGATCTGAATGATACAGTAGGTGAAATATTATTACTCTTTAGCCACATGTAGAGCATCTTTCATCTCAAAGTGTAAAATTTTCTCTGAGATTTTAATTAGTATAATCTTGACTTCCATGAAATAGTATTTCTGAAAAATATCTAATCCACATTACTGTAATGGATGACACTGCAGACACAAACTCATTACACAGACCCAGAAGGAATTCCAGCAGCATCCAATGCAGCACTTGGGACCAATATCCACCATGCACCTGCACCAGGTGCTGCACATAAAGAGGCCTTTTCCTTGGCCCATCAGCAAAGACTTCAGGGCAGCAGATAGAACTGAGTCTTAAGTGGTTTGGGTGGGCAGTGTTTACAAATTTAGTGTTTCTGTTTGGCTTTTGAAAGTGTGAATCACCTTGTATTTAAGAACACTTGAAATTTAATTTTATTGTGGCTCTAGAAAACATCGCTGCCTGTAGCAGTGTTTACCTTAACAACACACTAGTGTATAACTATTATACATTATAGTTTATTTCTTTTTATTTTCAGCACAAAAAGCATACAATAGAATGTACACAAAAGTTGCTTGCTTTTCAGTCCAGGAAAAGCAATAAAAAATATTTTCTCTTTCCACACCAAACCCAAAATGCACTTAAGTTCTGCAACCTAATCCCCAGAAAGGTTTTGTTTCTAACAGTATGAAACAACCAATAAACTTCTACTGTCATCCACTTGATCAGCAGTTGTATATTTTTAAGCTGAGGAAAAAAATCAGGTGAGGAAAAAAACAGATTTTTTTTTCACAACAGATTTGGATAGCATAATGGACATCTGAAACAATAATACAAGCAATACACAAAACTTTCACATACAATCTTTTTTATGCTTTTTGTGCTGAAAATAAAAACAAACAAACTAGTAGATATAATAGTTATACACTGGTGTATTGTTAAGGTGAACACTAAGCCTGGAATGACAAAGCTTCCTGAAGGCTAATTTGGAGTATAAGATTCTGTCTTTCCCTGGAGTCAGCAAACATTTCAGATACAAAACTGCTACTGATCCTTTCAGTATCAGAACAATGGCCTCCACTTTACCAGAATTCCAGTTATCAACAACAGACTCCCCTGAGATTAGCTCCCTCAACAGCAAAACGTGTGTGTCACAAAGGGTATGTAATCATCCTGAACACTCTTCCCACACCTTGTTTTGTTTTTTAAGTCTCCTCATTTTGTCTAATAGTAGACAAAACAAGAAGAAACGGTAATTTGGAATAAAATTTGAATTACAGGCTTGCAGGCAGAATGTTAGACTTGACCTGCCACTACCAGTTTTTTATGTTGGTTTTTAATGCTACTTGTATTGAGATGTTTGCTGGAGTGAAGTTTGTAATAAAACAGTCTTATTCAGTTAACAGTGTATAATCCAGGTTTTTGACTAATGATTAGACTACGTCTCTATAAAAATAGATGGCACTAAAATAACAACATTTGCAAGCCAGCTTTCTACAAAAAGGAACCAGACTAAAGATGCAGACTTTTTCCATTCTTTTGCAGCTGAAGGTCAGAAGAAACTGAAGTTGCTAAAATGTCATGCCTCCTTTTCATTTCAGTGCCACTGAGACATTTGGAAACAATGAAGAGACAAGAAGAGAAGTGAGAAAGCACTAACAGACAACACTTCCAGCAGAAGTACAATTCCAGAGCTGCACTCAATTAAAGAGGAATATGAAACGCCTCTGCAGACGAGAGCAGCATGTATTATTTTCTTCACCTGAAATTTTGTAAATTATATAATGCACCTTTAGATTTTAATATGCAAATACTACTGTGTAAAAGTACCATAGGCAGATGGGTTTGGGTGTGGGGGTTTTTGAAACTGTTAAGAACCAACACCAGCATATTCTTACCTTTTTATCTTCTTTAGATTTCCTGATACTGTGCGGAGGGCCAAATTTGTTCTGAATGCAGAACATCTTCTTGGACCATTCACTTTTGTGAGATTTTAGCTGTGGCTGACCAAAGCTGCCATCGACTCTGTATCTGTCAGCTGGAATCTTACTCATTGGGGGGGGAAGGGTGCCACAGTTCACACTGGACCAGCCATCTGTGGAGTCGGTGTACGACTCCTGGTCGCTGGCATTGCCATGCTGCCACTCCTGCAAAACGTGCACAGGCAGCCACCTCTGATTGCCCAGGCCTGCAGCGTTTTTCTTGGATGGGGGTACTGAATTTCGGGAGGAAACCAATGGAACTTCAATACGAGCAGAAGGGCTCAAGTGTTTGCTTACGTTTTGGGACTTATCATTCTGAATTACCTCTAAAGGGATGTTTCCCTCCTGCTCATGACAGAAGCCATTCCAATGGGAAGCAGGCTGATTTTGTCCCCTTCCTACTGGATTCTCCCATATGCTGCTAGGAATGTGTTTACTTGGATTGGTCCCTAAATCAACCACCAGAACTCTATTATTCTTTTCTTCTTGGTTGAAATTTCCAATCCCACTGTCACTGTTACTGCTGGTACTATTATTCTGATGAGCATCTGCATCACCATCGAGGAAAGCCCTCGCACGCATTCCCTCAATCAGCTCCCCCATATCCCTGTACAGGACAGAAATAAACTGCAGGACAGGGAGAGATGATGTTGGAAACTCCAGACAGCCATTTGTATCTGGATCCGCTGTACATTCCAGTCCAAAACGTCTTGCTATTCCCTGGTGAATTTTATGATGAAATAATTCAGGATCCACCATAAAAACATGGCAAGATGTCCTCAGGACCCCTTCATCTTCCTGAGCCAAGCTTGCATCATCATTTGTCTGCATTGTAACTAGTCCAAAGAATCGTCTATCATCCGGGCAAACAGCACTGAATGCCAGTTTCTCTGCAGGATATTCTGCCACAACACCTGACTTGTCACTGCAGAGCTGAATACAGTCATGCATTATCTTCATCATCACCAGGGAATGGATTTTCTGCTCTGCCCGCAGACGTCTCATGCACCCACGAATGGCCTGCAAACTCTCTGTTTCCAAATTTGCAGTTGTTGAAGGAAGTTCAATGGAGCCTAAGTAACCTACAATCATGGCAACATTCAAAATGCTTGCATCTAACCCAAAGTCTTCTGCACTCTCTAGTCCAATTCTAAAAACTGAATCATCATTCAGAACTTTGGCTATTTCTTCCTTTGACAGTAGGTTTGGATTGCTTACACTTTCATTGCCAACTTCAAATTTCATAGCAGCAGAAACTGGAAATGATCTTTGTTTTGGTGCAGAATTATCTGAGTTACCAGCACAAAGAGCAGGATTCTCAAAGATCATGTTGAAAATTCCACCAGACTGCATTTCTTCGACAACTTTCTCTGCTCTGTTTATACCCAGAGCTTTAGAGTCAGGTTTGGGTTTCAGCCACCCCTTCCCATCATAAAATCCAACTTCTTCATCGCTTGAACATGAATCCATATGACTCATCCCTTCAGCAATGACCATGTGCAGGACTCCAGAACATTTCCCTATAAGTTTCACTACATCTTCATGCGAGGCTTTTTTCACATTGATTTCATTAACTGCAAATATCTGATCTCCTGCTTTAAGTCCAACATAATCTGCAGGGCTTCCTTTCATCACACCACTAAGAACACAAGGGGCTTGTCCAGAAAGGGTAAAGCCATAACCTGCTCTTCCTCGAGCAACTTCCACGCTTCTTATCCGTGGAGGAGCGTGCATGTTGAGCCGACGTTTGACCGTCTCTCCTGGTCTGTACATTTTGGATTTTTTTTTTTTCCTAAAATAGGAAAACTTTTATTTAGTCCAGTTTTTTGTCATGTTTCAAGAGTATCACTCCATCTGATGAAGATCTAAAGAAAGAAGGAAAGAAAGGAAGGACATTTTAATTCTCATCATATTTCAGGTTTTTTAGCACCAAGTATTCCTTTTACTGTTGAGAAAAAATTGCTAGTGACCTCTACCAAAAAGTATTGCCAGAGAATTAACAAAACACTCAGAACAGTTTGAAAAGAACGGGTACCACGGTGTTCATTTTAGTGATAAGAAAGGAGTTGCAAATGTAAATAAAGTGGCTGTCCAAGATGACAACATGACAGAATGGCAAAGAACAGGATCCAAGTCTTCTGATGTACAGTCAGTGTTTTTTATACTAAGCATGTTATGTCTTCCCCAACTCCCCCCATTGCTTATTATTCAATTTCCTTCTGGCTTACTGAGCCATTATACTACCACTGCATTTTACAGCATAGAGAAAATCCTTATTTAGGCTCATACATCCTTTCCCAGCAAAACAAAAATGAGAGCTCATGCTCATCTACTCAGCTATACCTCACCCCCTTTACACAGTGTACAGAAACAGGTACCACATGTATCATGTAAAAGAGATTAATTACCCCTAGAGTTGCCTGTATCTCCTACTGACTGTAAAGGCAGCTTAAAATAAGTATCTCAGACTTCAACTTCCTTACATATATTTCACTTACATATGCAATGACAAGTGGGCATTCAGTCATGTATGAGACCAAAGGGATTCAATTTCAGATTTACTGTTACACCCATCAATTAATCTACTCAAAACAATTTGTCAGATAGCAAACACTGTAAAAATGCATTTCAGACCATCATTCCAACATTCATGTGTTTTAGTTTAGCTTAAACATACCAAAAAAAAAGAAAAAAAAGGAGTGAAAAAGACATATGCTGCCAGTATTAATCTAGACATGACTTTGCAATTAACATATAACAGCTTTGAATGAACAGCAAGAAGTAGAATATTTCACTACATTTTAGTGTCAGCACTGAAGTCTGGATGTCTTGTTCTAAACATACTTGGGCTAATTCCATTGTTTTAGAGAAGTTCCCCCCACTAAGCAGGTTCAAATGCATGAAAATGACAAATACAAATAAAAGAAATGACAACTTGTTCAACTTTTGAAACTATCCCCTTGTTGCACTATATGAACCCTCACTTCCAAGGTCTGGAGAATGACTGACAGAAAAACCCATGGGACTACAGCTACATAAAATTGCAATAAACTCCATCTGAGCAAGTGAGAGCTAATCTGACAATAATTAGTCTGAGTTGGTCCACAGGCTTATTCTTTACTCAGTCACATTGTAACATTTAAACTGTATTTAAACTGTATAAGGTACTTGAAAGCAAGTATCTTGCATATGTGGGCAAAATGCAGGCAACATTTTAGATAAATACATTCACATAAAGATATAAATATACTTACAGACAGAGACAACACATTTCTTTATCATATCTAAAGTGATAAACTAGTGGTGTCCCACTCACTACTTGCATGGCCAAAAATGACCAAGAAATCCTACTGACATGGCTCTCAGCTACAGAAACAATTAAAAAACCCACACTGAGAATGTGATTAAATCCACAGAACACTACTTTCACAGTATTCCTGCCTGGCTTAGAACAAACAAGGCAGTTACTTCAGAAGTTTTACCAATTAAGAAACAAACCAAAACTAAAATACAATTTAGAATAATAGTCTTGATTACTTATCTACATATGGGCTCCTTGATTATCAAATTTAAGAAACCACTGCTCTTTCTCAAATATTCTCCTAGATACTCAACTGAAGGATGTAATTCCCACAAAACCCTTCCAAACCCAAAATAGGACAGATTTCAAGATACCAGAAGAGATCCAGGTGGCCTTACTTTTTGGGGTTTAGTTTTTGGGGGATATTTTTTAACAAAGGGACATCAGGTTTTTATGTCTCCATGGTGCAGCTGTGACAATTCAGTGTAGAATGATTTTAGCAAATTGTTTTAATATAGCAATTATCCAGCTTCATTAACAATACATTTCCTATAATTTGAGACAAAAAAAAACCCCTTGTCTTTAAGAAATAATGAAACTTCACACTTAACCTTTAAATGGAAATCATAACATAAGAAGTGTTTTGCAAACATTTAACCAAACTTAACTCTTACATTGCTGTAAGAAAGCCCCATCAATTGGCATCCTGTCTCATATCTTAAATGTTGTTTGACCCTTTCCTGATGGAGCTAAAATTGGGAATCAGGAGGTCACTGTGCATTCAGCTATCTGTAATTAGGTCTAGTACCTTTTGAGAATAATCATTAAATATTTCAAGATATAGTTCTCAAAAAAAAAAAATAGAACTAACAAATGTCCAACAGTAAATAAAAACCTTCTATCTAGGAGCATGAACACATACATGTTCTAATTTGCCTTAGAGTGAATATTTCTGTTTTCAGCTGTCTGGAGAATAGCCTAATGTGACTCCTGGGTGTCCCCTGAATCTGTGCTGTTAACCTGGTCACCACAAAGCCCAATAGTATCTGGCACCTAAAACTGTGCTACTAGCTTCCAAGAGCAAAGGAAACAATTAAGAGAGTATGAGATTATAAATAATCTCCTTTTAAAAATATAATAAAAAACAGTTGTTACTAAAAAACTCGAGATTCAATATACAATGTTGAAGTGGCTGATAAGAAAAACAGGTTATTTACAGCTATCTCTCTAATCTATAAAAAATATCCTGAATGCCACTATAAAAAACACACAATGAAAATGCAGTTAGTCTGCTCTTGGGAAGAGACAAACCCCAACGTTGTCTTACATCACAACTCTGCATTTGCTAAGAGAGGTTTTCCTTTTAACTCTGTTCAAAAGTCAATTTAGCCATTTTCCTTCTTAACCTATGACCCTTACACATCAAGCATTTATTGTAGATGATAACCACTGATAATGAAATGTCATTCAAAAACCTGGCAATTATAAAAACAAAGCAGCAGGCTGCTGACATGTTACTTTCCTCTAATACTGATGTTCCAGATGTATGAAGATTTTCAGCTATTAATATATTTGTGGAATTTTGTAGATGTAAAGTTAGGAACTAATTCAACATCAAAGGGTTTTTGTTATTAATGTGTCTATACTCTAAAAAATCCAAAACAAAAAACACCAACCAAAGAAAAACTGTATTACTTCACTAGATCACCTCTTCCCTCCCTCAGCACCTGAATATTACTGTGCAATTTTTATGCTAATTACACCCAGGACAAATAACATCTCATTAAATTTATCTAGGAAACTTCAAGACAAATTATAAATATATCTCTTCTGCAAGAACCCTCAGCATTCCAAGTAAGTTTTACTGCAATAATGGCAGGACAGGCAAATATAAAATTATGGAAATAATGTTTTCCCTAAGCAGAGATTAGTTGATTCTCAAACTGTTAACAGACTTGTTCAAAACTAAATTATCAAGTTATCTAATTGCTAACTTTTCTCCTAATTTCTTTGCAGACTTGAAACCTGGAGCTGAAGAGATATGGCACAGAAGTGGCACAAACTTCCACAATTCCAAAGTAAACATGTCTGAATATTCTTTTCCTGTAATAAATTATAAAACATATAGCATATCCAGTGAAGCAAAAACACCAATTCACTTGCACTGATATAAAGCTTTGTAGCTTTATAACTACAAAATATTCACAGAACATTTCTGGCAAAAACACTAATATGTACGCATTAAGAGTTGTTCAAGTATGTGAAATAACATAATTTGTCCATACACATCAGCTTTGACACAGAACTGCAAAATAAAACAAAACATTCAAGATTTCTGCCAGCATACATCCTGGTCTACCATTTGAATCAATTACTTGTGGGGTATAAAACACCAAAAATACCAGTCACAGTTGAACTGTACTGCATCCCACAAACACTGCATTTCTGTATGGAACACTGTTACATATCCACGCTAGCTTTTCATGTCATCTTCAAACCCTCTGCTCCAAAGAAAATAACATGTATTTGCTTACTTTCAAGGGACAGAGGTGGTTTGTTTCCTGCTTCTGCTCTTGTTATCTCATAGCAACAAAGAGAACAGAAACAGGAGGCACACTCCTGCTGCAGCCCATGTTAAACTGTAACTGAGCAGTTACAGAGGGCATGGGGCAGCCCCTGGAGATCAGGAGTACATGACTGACCACCACTACCTCCCAAAAAGCCTCTGGAAATGAGCTGGTACTCAGCACTGCAGGATCCATGTTCATGTGCAGAGACATTGTCTGGCTTCATTCTGTCTGGCTTTATTTTGTTTTTCATAGTGGGACTGCAAGAGAATAAAGTATGCAAAGTGGAAGTGCACAGAGGAGAGATACTGTTCCCTCATCTCTCACACAGGTCTTGAAGTAATGCAAAAGACTCTTCAGCATGGGTGCCAGTTGTTGAGGCAGAGCTGATGCCAAGTCCCTACAAAGCTCAAATGAAGCTGTCACATTTGAATTCCACTAACTATTCAAATGTGGTACATGTTTATAGACAAGTTACACAAGAAATGTAACAGCACAACACGTAGAAAGACAGCTACCAGTTGTTTGAGAACTTGGGCAGGACAATGTTTTAATAAAAAAAATCTCATCAGCATTTCACAATTGGCAAGACAGACCATTATGTTTCCTTTAAGTGTACCTAGTGTGATCATTCAAAAAATACTAACTGTAGTTAGTAACAACAGGCTAAAAAGTAGCTGTTAATAAAAACTCTTCTCCCACTGCAGACAGTGTACGAAGTGTAAGGAACACAAACAGGACATTTGCTGTTTTGTCTGACAAGACTCGTGAATAAAGACAGTTTCCTAAAGCTATTGTACAGACAGTCATGCGCCTACAACTCAGACTAATTTATCTGCCGTATTTAAGAAGGTGGAAAGGTTTTGTTCGCAGTTAGGCATTTTCCCCCCTGCTTTTCTTGCAAATTCGTTCCAGAACTGTTGGGACGCCGCGCAGAGGGGCGGCACTAGGGGCGGCAGCAGCGACACCCGGGCGGGAGAGCTCGGGGACACCGGGACGGGCTCGGGGACAGCCGGGAGAGCTCGGGGACACCGGGACGGGCTCGGGCACAGCCGGGAGAGCTCGGGCACAGCCGGGACGGGCTCGGGGCGCTCTGGGGGCAGCAGA
>NW_005054372.1:1277979-1303799 GCF_000277835.1 Geospiza fortis | reverse complement strand
TGAGGCGGAGCGGGGCACTGAGGGGTTATTGAAACAGAAAGGACAAAGGTGTGGGCCAAGGGGCAGCTTCACCGCCCGGTGGAGCTGGGCACAGGCAGCAGGTGCTCAAAATACACCGGGGGCAGCTCTTCACTTCAAAAGGGCAACACTTCTCTTATTTCAAATAGGAGAAATAGGAAGGGGGAGGGGGGGAAGTGTTAACACCGGTCAAGAAATTCGTAAGGAATGTAAGAGTCAGAAAAAAAAGGAAGAATTAACCAAATCTCTTTGACTCTCCTACAGAACCTGGAAGGATTTTGTGATCTTAGGAGAAGAATGTCATCTTTAATTGTCAACGTGTACTTCTAGAAATCCTTTGTATGTGGGGTATTTAATTTTATTTCTCTACGCACAGGAAACCTGACACTGAACCTACCAGGCACAAGTTGAAGGAGAATTCTTACCTTTTTCTGGGGTTTTTTGGAGTTTTTTCCCAGTCTCCAGAGCAGCATGTCTATCCCACAACTCACTGTTGCTGTCATCTCTGTAAGATAACATCTAAATTGTAATGCCGTGGCTTAATGCTTTAACTTCAGTCGTTTGTCTAATTCTTATCCAGGCTAGGAAATTGTTTCTTAATAATTCCATCCTGAGCTGAAATGCTTACAGGATACCAGAGTCTTCAGGAAAAACAAAAACACAGGGCAAAGGAAAAAGCTCTTTGGAAAAACAGAGGATCCTGCTCCTCTACTCTGGCCTTCACCTTCTCATTCTGCTGGTTTTTTTCTTTGTCAGTCCATCCCAAGGAGGTTTCTACCAATCTGAGACATTTCAGGTCAACCTCGATCCCAGTTTTGTTATCTCTCTTATCCAGTTTTATGGGGAAAGCTTCTGAAAAGAAAAAATAACCAAATAAAATAAGCATTATGTCTTTTTCTTATCCTCACAGAAGATATCATATCATGGCAGATCAGTGTAACATATTTCCAAACTTCTTCAGATGTACTGTGTCTCATAAAAGTACTTATTAAGTCCTTAGGGAGGCTAAAAATTCAAAACTCAAGGAAGAAAATTGAGTGGTTAATTTTAAACATCACGGTTGATTCTTTCAGGTGAGGTACAGTAATTTTAAAAAACACTCCAGTGATTTAAGTTTGCCCAAAGAAGCTATAATTCTTTGTCCTTTTGTCTGGGAAGATGTCACAGGTAGAGAATTGCATTCCACAAATCAAAGGTATTGGTTTGGGTTGCCATCCCTTAACAGCCCAGTTATTTCCAGCTGCCACAGGAGGTTGTCAAGACTTTATTTCTTTAGCCACTGCTTCTGTTGCTGTGTTACCCCAACAGATGTAGGACTCGCTTGCACAACCTCCTTGCCTATAGAATGGAAAATTGATCAATGTATTTCAGTCTGACCTTGTAAACAGCTGAAGAAACTGAAGAAAATCTCTTGGAAAGTGACAAGTGGGATTGTAAGTATCCCACAGAGGTAACTGCAGGTCTCCCACTGCATCTTCATGGAGTTGATACATAGGAATTATGTTTTATTTTGCTTTGAAGAGGAGAGATGCTAAAAAGGACCATCAGCATCTGCTGACTCTAAACTAATTACCTCATGGCAGTGTCAGATTACCCCTTCCAAATACCTGAACCTGTTGTATTTGTGACAATCAACAGAATTGCTTGCACTTTATAATAGCACAGGAGCATGTCATTAGTCTAGCTTCACAGAAGGCTATTTTGTACTACAGCAGAAATTTCCTATTTCAGTCATACTCAGGAAGGAAGGAGTGAGAGCTGAGGGCTGACATGCCCACAGGTGTGCTCACACACCCTCCTTGCAGTCAGAAAAATCCAACTCATCCAGAATGAATTTAGTGCTTTTGGAAATGGTGATTAAGACTTTGTGTTATAATCTGGAACAAGGCTATTAATGGCCCCTCAAAAATCCACACAAGGTCTCAGCTGTAACTTACTGTTTTCACCACTGTTGGAGACAATAAAGGAAGAAAGAGCGTGAAACAAAGTGATAAGGATTTGTGGCTTTGGGGCTGGAAAAGCTTTGGCTTATGAAGCTAAGTAGCTTAATGTTGGGCATACAGACATCTCAATCACACCGGGGGTGGCTGTCACCAAACAGCCTGTCAGGCTTCATGTGGAGAGGTTCACAATGTATCCAGTAATGGACTGTGATCATTGCTGTCACAAACAGCAATGAGAAGTCAGAAAATAAACATAGTCCAGCATCTGACACAAAGTCTCTGGTTTTAATTACCATTGTTTAATTACCTTAGTTAAAGGAATGGAAGCGTTGGTCGTTCCAAAAAGGTTTTTAGACATACAGGAAAAGCCTCACATAAATATCACTTCTATCATTTAATGTTTTCAACCTGTTTAAAATAATAAAATCTTACATGATTATCAGTGTCAAATGCTTGTTCAGTTTACAAACATGATTCCAACTTTCCTAGCTTGATTTTGTTCTGAACAGCAGGAAAGGCTATGTGTCATATACAGTGTAGTTAGCTTGGCCAGTTAATACATAGCTGGGAGCAAAATCATTGTTAAAGAACTTATTTATAATTCCAAAAGCAAAGATCATGTTTTGTACATTGAGGACTCTATGAACACACAGCCATCAGGATCTACCTTGGTTTATCTAATAATTAGAAATTATAGAAATAATTTATATAAATAATTCTATATTATCTAATATCTAGAAATACTTTTCCCTTTATTTTGAACATAGTTTTCTACCAGGTATGAGACACTCCTGGCAGTGGGAAATGGAAGAAAATATTTTTTTATAAATGCATTTTGTTCAGTTATTCCTCATGGCATTTTGGTTTGGATGATGGTGTTTCCCACCTATGCATGCTGATGTACAAAAACCCTTACAAGGAGCTGTGAAATAGTAGAAATAAAGGGGGATGGATACTGATCCTGTTGAATCTTGACTGACCAATAGAGGACATGTCCTCCCAAATCCTGCTTAAGTTAAAAGGATTGGTCCTTGTAATTTTGTCCTTATCTACTATAATACTTAATTAAACATTAAAATATTGTTAAATAGATTTTGTGTGGAAAGGTTCTTTTGTGCATTTAAATATGTGAATGGTGCCATTTGCCAAATTGAAGGTTCAAATGGTAAACTGTCTGGAACAATTTTTTGTGTGTGAAAACAGGCACAGCCAAGCCATGGTCCAGACTGTACCTTTGGAAAGCACCACAAGATAATTTTTTAATATCCTAAGAAAATTAATTCCCCTCCAATAGAATGTGCTGTATTTATTTTCCCAAATTCACTAAGAGAGTTCAAATGAAACATTTTGCTGTAGTCAAAAACTGAAAGCACAGAGTAGTGCTCACTGATGTCAATTTTTTTTCCTTAAGTATAGCTACATGTTGATAAAGGTGATGTCATGTTAAATCATCAGTGCTGATGAACAACTCTAATATATAGAACCAAAACATCTGCTAAAATATCTAATTCAAGGACACAAGCATACTTAATGCACTTCTGTCAAGAAATGGAAACCCAAGAATTGAATTTGGCCTTGTTATCAGTGAAAGCACAGAAACTTCTACACCACTATTTCTTGTGGGCAAAGAATTTATACCCAAAATCCCTCAGTTCCTGATAAATGCCTTGATGAGTCTAAATGAGTAATTTTTTATTTCATATTGTGTCATGGACACTTTCTAATATTGTTAAAACACATGCAACAAAAATCTGGGGTATTTCTTTCCTTTTTTTTTCTCTCAGGGGATTGTTGGTTTTGTTTGTTTATTTGTTCTTTAAGCCTTGAAGCTTTAATTTTCTAATTCAAAATTGCCTGACTAATTAACCTGGGCTTTGTGGCTCCATTAAAGCTGTGTCTCTTGTCCTATTGAGCTCATGTAAGCTGTCTTCAGTTCCATTGGGCTTAAAAATGTCTATGATCCAGCTGGATTCACATGTTCTGAAGAACTAGTGTGTATTTTTAGTTCTGTAAGGGAAAGGGATATCTCAGGGAGTTATTCCTCATGGCTCCAAGTACCATGGAAAAAAAGTCATTATTGTCTTATTCTGCAATACTCACAGAGGAAGCAAGCTCTATCCTTGCATCTAAAAAAAATTCAACAGCAAGTTGAATTGGGATCATGCATGATATCCTGCAGTGTTCTGCTCCTGTTTCCCTCTTTTTTCCTCTTTGGAGCCATTTCCAGTGTGACTCGCAGGTTCATGCGCCATGCAAGGGTGGCACATCAGGACTCTGCTGGCTGAGGTATCACTAAACACATGTCCCAAGTGATGAGGTACAGCTGCCAGTCTAAAAATGCCCCTCATATCCTTAAACCTCAGGAAAAGCATGCTGAGAGTTCTCCATATTGACATATGTACAGGAAAAGAAACTGAGGGAAAATAAGAGCCTGAGGCACTGCAGAGGTGACATGAGTAATAGAGAAATCAACTTTCCTATTCAATACAATTCCTCTGATAAAAGACCCTGGCTATAGAACAAACTATGTAGCATTAAAGTGAGGAGGAGGGATCCTCTACTCTCAGCAGTTAACCCAAGAATCATTTTACCTTGCTCTAGTCAGTATGTGGCAAAGTCAAGTCCAAGCATTTTTCCATTTCCTCATCTAAGCTTTTTACCTCCAAAGTTTGGAAAGGACAAAGCCCTTTTGGACCAGGTTCAGTCTGTCTGTATGATACCTGCCGGAGACACAGCTCTGCTTGTGGTTATCTCTTCTCCTGAAGTTCAGCTGACAAAGCATGGCATGGCTGCAGTGACACCAAGGTGGTTTTGGTACAAACAGCAGCCATTCCTAATAACACAGAATGACAGGATTCTGCCCTGGCTCTCAAATCTGCTTTAGCTCAGACTGACTTCATCTTCCCCCACCTCATAACTAGATTCAGAATGGCTTTTAAATGAAATTAGAAGATACTTGCTCATTCCAGGTAAAAACCATCATGATTATTAGTATAACTTCAGCAATTAAAACTCATAAAAATGCACTGATATATACTTACCTAAAAGAAGATAATTTTTGTGCTCCACCAAAACTTTGGTTTCATCTAAGAAGAGACTTGCATTATTCTAAATGACCTTCTGAAATGAAAGTTCATTTGTTAAGGGTCATTTGGCCCTGACAGCATGTGTGGAATTCTTCTGAGTACCTTCACCATCACTTCTTAAGTTCCTCTCAGAACTAGGTTAAGGTCTTGCCTCCTATTAAAATTTCAGTTCCATGGTAAGAGTTGAATGTTGATGGATTATTTATTTCAACCTGTGGCAGCCTACTTCCTTTTTCACCTTCTTAAGTATACAACATCCGTGGTGACTTGCATGAAGCAGGCAACCTAGGCAGTCCCTGGTGAAGTCCTGGTGATTATGGCTGGTCTTTCATAAGCACTTTCACATTCTTTCCTTGATAACTGGCATCCCCCAAGTTATTGCCAATCATAACATCCTAATTTCATCTGAAACAGAAAATTAGCCTATGCTTTTTTTCATAAGATACATTTTTCTTAATAGTGGACTTAAACCACATACCTTACATATCAAAAGTATTTCCTTTTCATTTGGAGTGGGCGAGACAAGATGAATTTGCTGTCTCTCCAGCTAAGAGATTCAGAGGCACAGCTGCAGCTGGTTCCTGGTGTCTCAGCACAAGGCTGTCTGCTGAAGGTGCTGGTGCCCTTCTGCAAGTAAACCACAGTGCCTGTGGGATGTTGCATGGAGTTCATTGCATGAATGAACACATACAGACAATCTTACAGAATGAAAGTCTGCTTAAGAATAAAGTTCTCCAACATACAGTATGCCTTTTTTAACCAGCTTCCTAAAATAAGGCCATGGATTGTTCTCATGAGAATGCACAAACCAAATCACAAGAACTTCTTGGCAGCAAGGAGACACAAAACAAGTACATCATTTCTGGTATAATCTGTATTAGGCCATTTCAACTGTGGTGAAATTCAATCTCATTTTTTGCTGAATGTTAACCAATGTGAATGAGCTCTAAATATGCTTAAATCATTGAATAGATGAGCTGTAGACTTGAACCCTATGTGGACAGTTAGTTTTGTTAAAGATTTAACACTGGTATATTTCATTTAGTGAAGTTGTAAGTTAAGTTAAATGAAAAGGAAAGAGAAAATCTTATTCATGTAAGTTTAAAGAAAGCATAGCATTATAGTTAACATAAGTTCACGTGGGCAAGGTTTTATGCATTCATAAAAGAGATTGCATTTGATCTGTTCATATTGAATTAAAGATAAATTATAGTTAAACCTCTAGGGAGAAGAATGAGGATCCTGGAGAGTTTTTAAAGTAATTTTAATTAATTTTTAAAATATGTTTACTTTGCAGTTTGTAGAAAATTGATATTCCTATAGCTTCCCTCAGTGAAACAAGCTTTCCTCAAGCTGTGATAAGTGCTTCTCAACATTTTAGTCTGTTGGAAATTTTATACCTTTAAATGGTATGCACCAATTCATTTTTTTTCTTGCAATGCATAGCAACCCAGAGCTTACCCCTAAGGTAACAACATGCAGTAAAGAAATTTAGCTCTGAGCTCAGCTGGGACAGATTCCCTGGGAAGCTTACATGGAAGATGAAGGAACTTGTGAGTGCTGTCAATTTTTCAAGGACACTCCTGGAAGCACAAAACCAGTTCATGCTCTCTAAGGGTAAGGAAAGTAGGTGGAATAAGAGACTCCCTTGGCTTAAATGTGAGCTTTTGGGTCTGCTCAAAACCAGAAGAGAAGCGTACCAGAAATGGAAAACCCATGGAGAACTACAAGGGCATTGCCAGGGTGGGCAGATGCAGTTAGAAAAGCAAAAGCTCAGCTCAGTTGAAATTGGCCAGAGGTCAAAAACACAAGAAAGGGTTCTTCAGGTACATGAACAACAAAGAAAAGGAAATACTGGCCCACTGTTCAGCAGCAGAGGTGAACTGGTCACCCATAGTGCTGAAAAGGCAGAGATTCCCAACACATTTTTCACCTCTGTCTTCACCTTAGGACACAGGTCCCAGGATCAAAAATCCAGGTCTATAGGAACATCAGACACTGTCAGTGAAAGAAGAGCTTGTCTGTGAACTAGCACAGGAGCCTGACCCCTAAAAATTGATGGGTCCTGATGTTACATATCTAAGGGTTTTAACAGAGCTGTTTGATGTCATTCCAAGGACGCTTTCCATAATCTTGGAGAAGGTGTGGATATCAGGGGGCATCCTAGAAGACTGGAAGAAATCTAATGTCACCCCTTCTACAAGGACTTAAGGGAGGATCCAGGAAATTGCAGGCCTGTCAGTTTTACTCCATTCCCTGGGAAAGTTAGGGAAGAAATTTTCCTGGGGGCTCTCACAAGTCAAATGAAGCACATGATTGGGAAAAGCCAGCAGGGATTCACCAAAGGCAAGTCATGCTTGACAAACCCGATCACCTTCTGACAACACAATGCTCTGCTCAGCTGATGTGGGGTGAGCAATGGACATTGTCTCCAACGCTTTCAATGTTTTCCCAGAGACTCCTCCTAAAGTACCGGATGCATTAGGAACTGGACTGGTCCATGAAGTGGATGGGGAACTGGCTAGCCAGACACAGCCAGAGGATGGTGGTAAATAAATAACTCCTTTTCAAACTGGCAGCCTGTGACAAGTGGGGTCCTCCAGGGATCGATATTGTCTGTTTAATATCTTCATAAGTGATCTGGATGGAATCAAGTGTATCCTGATGAACTTTGCTGATAATACCAAGCTGAGGGGGAAAGTGGACACTTTGGGAGGGAGAGCCACCCTGCAGAAAGACCTGGATAGGCTGGAAGAGTGGGCTGCCAAGAACTTTATGAAGTTCACAGAATTCACAGAATCACAAGGTTGGAAGAGACCTTAAAGATCATCAAGTGCAACCCATGCTCTAATACCTCAACTAAACCATGGCACCAAGTGCCACATCCAGTCTTTTTTTAAGCACATTTAGGGATGGCGACTCCACCACCTCCCCAGGCAGAATTTTATGACTCTTTCATTCCAGAACTTTTATGACTCTTTCAGTGAAAAAGTTTTTTCCTAATATCCAACCTGTATTTTCCTTGGTGCACAAGTTGCACAAGGACAAGAATTTGCACCTGGGAAAATACAATCCAGGAGTGCAGCACAGGTGGGGATCTGGCTGATGGGTACCAGCTCTGTGGTGAGGGACCTGAGGGTCCTGGTAGACAGCAAGCTCAGTGTGAGTGACCAGGGTGCTGCTGCTGCAGCAAAGAAAGCCAGGTAAGGCTGGACAGGGTCCCTTCAACCTGGTACTATGTGATACTAGGATCAAACTGAGATCTTACAGCCTAATTACCAGCAGTAATTAGTCATCCCTACATAACTGGATGTCATTCACTGTGGATGACTGGTCTGCTTTTTAAAAAACATACCTGAAATTATTCATCCTTATTAGAAATGTTGTTCAATAAATACCTTAAAATAAGCTGTAACAGAATGAAAATTTTCCAGGCAGAAAAAATATGCATAGGAAGAAAATTTCGCACCCAAAATGGCAAAGTATTTCAAATGTTTCTGTTAAAACACTAAAAAAGATCAACACAAAAGTTTAATGATGTAGTCTCAAGCTTGCAGACACAGGAAGCATGCTACCATAAAATCAGGGGAAATAGATTAGCAATCTAGAGACCAGATGGTTAGTATTTACTTGCTGACATAACACCACCAAATGTTCCTAAATTTCTTTTTTAAATTTGTCTTTCACATTACATTATCAGCATAGAAACTGATCTTGCAAACATATACATAAAGATTTCATTATATTTATTCATTTGGGTAGTCCCATTGACTTTAGAACCATTTTAGTCCCATTCAGTGTTCACAGAACCAGGCTGTCAACTTGGGGTAAGTCTAGAGAGTTGTAAACTATTTGCCTACACTGATTTGGGCAGGCTAAGTCTGTGGGAAAAAAAATCCTGTATACATCATTTTGTTCTGTTTTTTTTCTTTGCAAGAGAGAGCAGTTTATCGAGAATATGATAAAAGCCATTCCCCATCCATAAATTTATCTCCTGGTCTGATCTGGTGGATAACTGTTAAACTTGGCAGGGCCTGAAGTAAACTGAAGTCTTAAAATGCTTCTCCAGTTTGAAGTCAAAAAGTAAAAATAAATTTTAAAAATTTATAAACATTTTTACCCAGCAAATTGTTAATACCAGCATGAGAAAATGTTGCTTAATTATTACATGATCCTCCTACAAATTACTTAATCTCTCTCCTCTGTGAAAAATATCTTTTACTCCACATGTTTGTTCAGAGCTTTATTTTTCTCTGGTGGGAAAAACTGTCACTCCTGGCTCTACACTGTTTATAACTTGTTTAAGTTACCTCTAGGGGCTCTGTATTCAAAATATACGGAATTTCACTAGCATTAGCTTTTCATACTCATACTCAAAGTTTTCTCCTTCAGCTTTATGTTTTTTCTTTCATTTTCACTTTCTAAAGTGTTATGTTCCCTCATCCCTGTCATTACTGGACTTTTTTGGAGGCATTTACATTGCCCTTTTTTCCAACATATTTTTTCCAATCTTTCATCAAAATCTGCTTCTCAATTGCTTGCATGTTTCTCAGTGTCTCATTTTCTCATCTGCCTCCTCAGGTTCCTTTTCCTTATTGTCACATCACTTACAAAGTCACCTGCCTCCAGGCAGTGTATTTCCTCCCCTATTTAATTTTTTCCATTTGCACCATCTGTGTGTGTACATGTAATACAAGCATTTCATTTGGTGAAAGTGATATCAAACTGAGTTGACCCCATTTCTGCCCTGAAAATAAGAAATTTGTTTTCCTATGCTACATTTTCTTTGTTGATCACACTCCTGGAACCCATGAGGGAGTTCCTTTAATGTCATAGTTAAAATTATAAAATTGGGTAACTCCTCATGTGCTCCCCATGAATACTTATTATACTCAGCTCCCTACTCATACAGACACAGCAGCAGTGTCTGTCTCTGTTTTGCAAAACCAGGAATTCTACCAAGAATTTTAATTCTAGGCAGGTCTTTCAAGTTATAATTTGTCTGAATATCACAAACATTCAAATATCTGTACCTGCAGCTAACTGTCCCATACAGATGAAGAGGCTGTGACTACCTTAAACAAAAAAAGAAATCCCCTCAAAAGACATTCAACCTATTTTTTCAAGTAAACCTCCAGTCTCTACAGAAACAAAAGGAACAGCAGCAAAAGGAAACTATGGCTAGGTGGGGAATTTTCAACTTGTCAAAAAAGCATTAGAAAAGTTCTGTCATACATGAAACTTGTAATATTTGTCTAAAGCTTTGCTGTGTTCACTCTCTAGGCAAAAGCAGGGCTAGAACACAGGTGATCTGCATGGATGGAAAAAAAGTCTTTTGTTAAAGAGATGATGATTTAAAACTTGAACTTCTAAACATAACTACTAAAAGTGATGTTTTATATAGAAAAAAAATCCCTCAGAACAACCAGAAAACACCATTTCCTTTAAAGCAGTTATGTAAGACAATGTTTGGAGTCTCATCTGGAATGCTGTGTGTCATTCTGAGCACTCACCTTTAAAATGGATGAACTCAAAAGAGCAAAATTAGCAAAACAGTCATTAAAATCCTACCTTATAAAAGAGTATTATCCATCAGAAGAAGAATTGCATGGGGCATGACCTCTAGCTCTCAAGAGTAAATGCTATATAAAGCAACAAAATCAGCATTAATACAAGAAAAAAATTGTATAAATTAATCAGGAATAATCCTAGAAGCAATTTTATAAACTGCATTTACCTGTCTGTAATGCAGGTCTTCATATAATTCTGGGGACAAAACACCTAATTCATTTTAAGAAACAGGTTCACACATTTACAAAAAGGATTATATGATATGGTTCCTTGTGGTAGCAGGCAAGGAATCAGATTTTCTCCATTCTTGTGTTCCTACAGATCTGGAGCTGTAATAACAGGGAAGGAGGGGGGTACTCTACAGTACAAGGTTCAGCTGTGCTGCCATTGTTACTGCTCATTAATTGGATTTAATTGCTTTATGATTTAAGTAGATACTAAGAGTAAATACTATTAATTCCTGTGGAGTCAGGGGAGAATTTCTTTATATCTTGCTGTAAACAAGTTAAAGTGTCAGGAGGCACTGAACATGTAACCTACCTGAATGGGTGACAGATCTACATTTGAAAGGTGTAAAACTATCTTTGCAGAATCAGAAAAGAAAGTTGGCATTTTTCCAATCATGCAATCACTGTAGTAAAGGTGGGGTGAGAAACAGTTACTTTGTTTAAATTTCAGCAGCCACCATTTTCTCCAAGTTCAGTCTTCTACTACATTTGCCTTATCCTGTTATCATTAATTAAAATCAGTAGGAATGGGCCACATTTAGATGTTTAATAACTTTTAATCTTCATACCTGGAGGTCCTTCTAAGAAATATTTCCACATAATATTAATTTGCTTGGTGAGTATAACCTTCATCCTGTTCAGCAAGCATAATTAGGGATTAATTTGTTGTGTCAGGGATTTAAAATATTTTAGCTCACCTTTAGGCAACACCACATTAAATTATATAAGAGAATGCAAACACCTTCAAAGACAAAGTTTTAAGAGAGGACATTATCCAATAGTGAGAATGGAAAATGGCCTGAGTTCCTTGTACCAATTCCTTAGTTTTTATATTGGAATGTAACCTTTGCTCTCTCCTATAAAGTAAAACAAACAGAAATACGGGGTTTTTTAAGGAAAACACCAAAGGAAAAGGCATATAGGAAATTCTGCCGGCCAATTTTGGAATTTAAGTGAAAGATTATTTAAATGTCACGTTTCATGGAGGAGCCATCCCGATCTGGTGCTGCATCTCAGCTCCCGGGGTACCATCCTCCGTGCCTGCGGCTCCCTCGTGTGGTGCATCCCCGCGGATTTTCACCCTGCCATCAGTGACTGTGAACCTCTCACTGTGCTTATCATTCCCAGTACCCTTTGCTGTCCCAAAGCACACTATCTGCCCAGCAATAAGCAGTAAGTTTCTTCTTTTTCTTTATTTCATTTGATAGATATTATATATATGTATATACACACAGTACAATACTTTTGTGATAGAGAATAAATGAAAGTTTTCATTGCTGGTTGTTTGTTAAGTCAACAGATTCCAGTTAATAATGAAAAAAATTTAAATGTTTAATATCAAAAGCAACTTCAAGTATCTTCTCTACATTTTAGTTTTCAGTATATAGGAAGGTGGTTTGGGGTGCTTGTTTTTATATCAAAAATTGTATTTGAATAGACTATTTTTACCCTCATACTTTAGAATACTGTTCATATCAGGCATGGAGTTTAAAATTATGTATCTCATGGTCCCAACTAGCTCTTCACAAGAACCATAGGTCACTTATACAATCAGGCATATGTTTCAAAACAGGGTTTAATCATTAGCAAAGTCAAGGTGCAATAATCATGTTTAGAAATGCACTATTTCATTCTCCTAAAACAGATTAAGCTGCAGTCCTTGATGTGAAGCAATATACAGCACCACTGTTTGCAAAACAATACCTGACTTAGGCATAAATAGTACTTCAGTTCCCCAAGCTATTTATCCCTTAACCTTTCTGTATAAAAATAATTCAACTTAGGCATATATTGCACTAATCTTATCATACTGGATAGCTCTCACCCTGCATTATGTTTTCTTTGCTGAACTAGGATTACACTAGGGTTTTAATTTCCATGGAAAACCTGGGAATAGGGCAACAGACACACGTATGGTGTGCAATAAATGGTTATCTATCATAGCAATAGTAATCTCAGAGGCATTCACAAAGGAAACTACACATTAGACTTGGAGATCATTTTCTCCAGTAGATTCATCATTCTCTCCTGTAACTGTAAGCTTTGAACTTGAATGATGTTCTGCTGATCCAGGATCCTGCGCACTTCTCTACAGGTTTCTTCCATAGCTCTACTCAACTTCTTTTGTTCTTCCAACATGGCTTCCATTAATTTTAGCTTCTTCTTTTGGAAACTGCAGTTTTGCATTTTTCTTTTCTTAACTGGTCTTTCTTCAGCTCTGAAATGTGAATATTTGTTAGAAATTAGATTCATATTTATAAAAAGAAAGAACCCAAAATTTGATAGCATATTCTTGGCCAAGCTACAATCTAGTCATATTTTTAAACCCCTGTGCTCTCCAATAAATTCCCTCTCAAGTTTGTGCCAAATCATAAGTATTTAATGTGTTATTGCATAGTGTTACAGACTGTAAAAAAAAAAAAAGAAAAAAAAGAAAAGAAAAAAAAAGATATTTTACATCTCGTTGTTTTTTAATAAGAAATTTCCCTGGAGAATACCAGGTTGTTTTTTTTTTTTAATCTTGACATGTCTTACACATTGAATTTATACATTGCACTGGCAGAGACATTTGGCTTATGTGGCCATTGAGACTCCAATTTTAAAGCTGCAATAACCATTCCAATCCAGCAAAAGTGCTGCATGGTTACATGTGGTAGTATCTTGCAGCATTGCATCAGTACGGCTGGTCCTGCTCCAGAATATGAGTCTCAGAATTTGCCCTTGTGCCAAGACACAGCAGTGGCACTGACCCTCTTTTTTTTTATATTCCACCACAAAACATTACAAACAACATAAAAGCCTGAAAAGCCAGCAAAATACCTGGGGGTTCTGGTTGACAGTGGCTGACCACGAGCCAGGTGTGCCCAGGTGGCCAAGAAGGCCAATGGCACCTGGCCTGGATCAGCAGTGGTGTGGCCAGCATGGCCAGGGCAGTGACTGCCACCCTGTACTCAGCACTGGTGAGGCCACACCTCCAGTCCTGTGTCCCTTTTTGGGCCCCTCATGACAAGAAAAACATTGAGGGGCTGGAGTGTGTCCAGAGAAGGGCAATGGACATCCTCATGTGAAATATGCAGAGCTGCCCTGTGGAATTTGGGGGACATTTTAAGAATTTCCTCTATGCTTTATCATGCTGGGTTTCTGTTTTGGAAAAGAGATAAACATGGCAGTAAAGACCGTGCTCTCAAGGTGTAAAGGTCACATGGCTGCTCTAACTTGGGGTGACAGAGCCACACAGTGAAAACCAGCCCATGTGGCATACAAGTGAGAGCACACACACATAGATCTATGTCTCTTAACCTGCAGCCTAAGAAGGAGCCATGCTAAACTGTGAAAGAGGAAGAAAGGTATATGTGTAAGTGTACACATCTGAGAAACCTCCAGTTAAAGCTGGATAACTCCTTTCCTAACTTTAAGTGAGAGACCATGTCTTCATTTACACTTTTTGTAACCCCAGACTGGAGTCCCCAACATCAAAGATATCTAATGATGTGTCTTGAAATCCCTTGACACAAACAGCAATCTCAGTCATGTTCTGCCAAATGCAGTATCCTTTCTAGGTGAAATGCAATAATGAGATAATACAGTTGTGACTAGAATGCCATGTCAACATGCTGCAGATTTTAAGACATCCTTGAATAAGGATAACTTGAACTCTTGAAAAATGTGTTTTTGTTAATGTGAAGAAGGGTAGTGGGGGTGAGGTCACTCAGCTGTGGCAGATTTGTATCATAATTTGATTCACGTTCTTATCCTACTTGACAGGCTTTGTGCAGCAGCCACTGTGACATTCAGATCTGTCAACAGGAGAGATAAACAATCCTTAGCACCTGAAAGGCTTAATGCAAATATAAGAAAAAGACACAAGCCCCTTGACATTTAAGAGTGCAGTGACCCAAAAAGGGTGAGATACTATCTACTTTGGAAGGTATACAAAAAATCTCAGCTTTGCAGGTTCTATATAGCATATTTGATTTAGGGCATCAAATAAATGTGAATAAAATAAATACATGCTGCTCTGCTCAAACTGTGGGTCTGCTCAAACCGTGGGTCAAGCTTGCTGCAGGCCACTGAAATTATCAGTCTCACCATCCTCTGAGAATGGGTCTTGGATAACACTAAATTCTGTTTGTCTCCCTTAACTCTAAGGGCCAGAATTACTTCAAATGTGGTTCTCAAAGAGGTCAAGCAAGTGGAAAATATGCACAGCAGATCTGTTGTCTAAGGACAGCACTGAATCTGTTATTCCAAGGTTCCCATCACTGCAGTCACATTCACAAAGAATGCTTGCTTTCTGATAGGCAGAGCAAGAAACTTTCTGAAATGGTGATATTATTTTAGTCAAAGTCATCTTTTGAATTTAAACTTGTCTTCACAGAGGATTTAAATGTTGGAAACTTGATGAATCTCTGTTCTCTTCCCCATACAGTGTTAGAAAGTAGCTGTGGTAAAACTTCTTGTCTTGAAACCAATACGAACTCACTCCACAAGAGGGCTTGTGTGTTGTCAACATAAGCACTGGTGAGAATGGTCCTTAACAAGGAATGAGAGAGAAAATCTGAGCTTGTCAATGGTACTGAGATGCACTGAGCATTGTGCGTCTTTCTTGGTAACAGTAGCCACCATTTGGGCTTTAATTTCAACTGAGACAAGAAAAAAGAAAAAAAAACCCAAACCATGAAAAACCATGATGGAGTGGTTTAGATTGAAAGATCTAAAATAAGCCTTATTTTTAGGAGAAAAGAATCTTTGAAGTGTTTTCCTAGAGTCTGTAAAGGATTTTTTCTGTTTTTCAGTTAAATCCATCAAAGAACTGTAAGACATGAAACCATACATCCAAGACAGTAAGTGCCTTGCACAGCTCCAGAGAGAAAGGAGCAGCAAATTTTTACTGTGTCAGCAGTATCTGCAGTCTGCTAATAACCAAAAAATACTCACTGAAGAGTGCTAGTTCAGAACTGTGTTTTAGCACAGAGAAGTGCTCCCAAAAGCAATGACCCAAGGATTCTTCAAGGTCTCCCAAGCACTCCCTACATTTGTTTACAGTAACAAACACAACTTTATAATTAGCCTTCATTGAAAAAAATACTTATTTCAGAAAATTTCAGAAAGCCCAAGCTTTGATGATGGTCCCAATCTCCTTTTCTCTCCCCTGACTGATACTGAAAGGGTTCTGTTGTCACTCACAAGTTCACAGTAAGGAACTGGCACATAAAATCCCCTCCTCTTGCAGAATTGCTGCTGAAAGGGAGCTCTTGAGAAGGGCTCTACAAAAGAAGGCTCTAAAGAATCTAATTTGCAAGCAAAGAGCACCTGGAACATGAAACAATGTCAAATATCCAGTGATGCCCATGCAGTGATGAGTTATTTGAATACTGAAGTGTTTCCTCAGATTCTGAGCCATCTTTCTTGAGAAGTTCTAGGTGTCCTGGGCAGCATGTCAGAGATCCCTCTCTGTCAGTAATTTTTTATAACAAATTCAAGAGAGAAGCAGGAATATGGGTTCAGCACCAAGTAACCCAAGCAGCACTAGTATCCTCAAAGAGTTCTAGCTAGGAACATGTCTCCTTTGCCAGTGCACGGGCACAAGAATAAGGATCTACTGATGATGGCTGTGGCATCAATCAGTTCCTGATGCCTGTTCTCCATGGTGTGTGCCTGTGCAGCCAACACCTCTGTGACAACAAGGGTGCAGCAGATCCTGACAGCATCCACAAGCTGCTGAAGGAGCACCTCCCTCTTTGCCAAGCCTAGTCTCTGAAGGTAGATTTTGAGGGAAATCTGGGGAAAGAGGGGTCTAGAGAAGTAAGGACTTCAAATACAATCTGCTGGTACTCTTCTGCTGGGCTTCCAGTGCCTATGGTAGAGTATACAAGAGACTGGCATTGGTAATTCCTCTGACCACATGAACCAAGTGTGGAAGGGCTCTGGCACTGGGACCATATTCTAAACAGAGCCTCACAAAGCTATTTCCCTGCTATGCTCTAAAACAGACAGGCAGGGTTCCAAGGAAGCAAACCAAGGGAAAGAAATTGTTCCATCTCACCTAGGAGACTGAGCAGAAATGACTGTGTGTAATGGCTATGAGGGGGAACAATGCAAAACCTCTAGATACAATCAGATATTAGGCAAATCTTAAATGCATTTGCTGTCTGCCTACCTAATACCAATTTAATTCATTGTTCAATTAAAATTTCCTTGATTGATTGCTTACATTTATCCAATACAGCTTGTTTCAGGGACATGTGTGAATAATTAATGAAGCAGGAGTTGAATACTAAGAGTTCTCTATTTATCAAAATGTATTATCTTCACAAAACCCTAATAATTCCTCATTTCTGACTACTTCATGGCAAACAGGTCTGCAGTACCATCAGTTCTTGGAACTTATGGCTTTTAACACCTAAAACCTGTTTCTCACTGGTTTGGGGTTTTCAACTCCATATAGATCTGAGCAGACCTCCATAATCCATGTCTTTAGTAAAAGAATTAACAATGGTCTGGATATAATCAATATTAATATAGAGATTATATAAGATATTCAGAGCATAAGGACTGAGGATGAGGCAGCCTGGATCTTCTGGTAAACTAGGCTCATTCAATCATTCAAATGCATCCAGGGATTAATGAGACTCATCCTTGAAGTAAAGCACAGAAAAGAACCACAAATGGCTTGGAGCCTGGGCAAAGCACCTTGCTAGGATAACAAGTCTGCATAATGAGTTAAGATGCACTACCTAATGCACATAGCCTAAAGCTCAAACTTCTTTGTAGGATGATACCCATTCAGATTTAAATAGCCATAGCATAATTTTAGAAATAGTAAAGTCTTTGCCAAATATGTTGTTTCCCAAATTAGCATCATCACCAAGTTTTAATGCACTTCTTTTAATTCATATCTTGGCTAGTTATTGTTACCAATTCTTACTTTTTCTTCCTGTGTAAACTTCCTGTAGCAAATTAATTCATCTACATTTAAAAATTAAAAAATACCAGACAGTACAATCATGGCACACAACCACCTTGTCAAAAAGAAAAAAATACTGAAAGGTTCTCCAATATACTGAAAAGAAAGGTAAGCAGAAGTAACATCTGAAAGTTTCAGTCACTAAATTCACATTAGAAACAGGGCACTGGTTTAAACAAGGGTTTGCTTATCCCTAGAAAGAAGGGAAGAGTGAATTCTCCATCTTCTGAGTTTATCAGGTCTAGACCAGACATTTAGTATTTCCCAGAGTGAAACAAATCATAGAAACAAAGAAGTGGAGGACACCAGAGACAGGGGGCTCCTGAATGCAGAAGTGCCCTGCTGAGGGAAGAACCCTCTCCTTAACATTTCTGGGCTTCACATAAAAAATTACCAAATTCAAGTGGTATCTAACAAGAAGTCAGACTAAATAGCACAGTGGTTTTATTATGGTCTTTTAATCTATGAAAGCAACTCTTTCACTCCCATTTTCAATACAATAGAAATGGCAGAACACATGAAGTCAACTACATTCACAGCCTGTATAAATACGTTCTGTCATTATTTTACTATGAAAACAAAGACCATAAATTAATCCTCAGGGTGAAAAAACACTGTTTTCAATTAGATAAAAAGTCATTTATAGTGGTGTCAGGAATTTGGATTTTAAAAGTTTAAGCTGCAATACAAGACTCCACCACATTGCATTATATTTTATGACCATAATAGAATAATTCTATTATTGTCAGATGTTTTGTACGGTATAACAATGTCAGAGCAGTGTTAGAACAATACTAAGCAATTACAGGCACCCCTTTAAAGGGATTCCAAATGTTTTCCTCATCTACACACTTGAAACAAAAATTCAAGTTAATTTTACCTCACATTAATTGTATTATCACTAACCAGCAAAATTTGGGTTTTGTAAGAAGGTCTTGAACTCAAAGTTTTTCAAACAGAATGCAAAGAAAACCAGTTTCAACTATTTTTACCTTGACAATATGTACGTACTGATTGAAGTATAAAACTTGACATTTTTTGCTATCATGAAAGCTAAACATTCAATTGAGTTTTTTTTAAGCTATAATTTATATAGCCAAGTAGACTCCTGCTATGTTCAAAGATACTGTGAAAAACACAAAGCTGACACTCTAAAGCTGTGTTGGAGAATTTAAAGGAATAACAGAAAAGTTTTCAGACGTTTAAAAGTTATTTAGAAAGAACTACTGTTTGAAACTTTTTTCTCTATCAATTGTTGCCATAACAGAAGGATTTTTATTACTGAAGAAAAAATCCTGTAATGTAAGTTGTAAAATATACAGCTGCAAAACACATCTGTATTTTCATATAGACATGAGTCTGTGTTTTTTCAAAATAGGGAAATTGAGGACCTAAAACATTTTTTTTATTTCAATTCCCAGAATTGTCTTTTGTTCTTTTTTTGAATCTGTTGGATCAATTGTCTGCTGTTCAGAGGCAAAGGCGTTGATAAAATAGCCAAGATAGACCCAAATTTTTTATGCTACTTCTTTTCTCTCTTGTTGGCTATTTCAAAGTGTTTTTCAAATACAGGATGAGACACTAATTGCTTAAGCTATAAATTGCTTCCTCAGTTCATAATTTTCCATTAGTAAAATAATTAACTTCCTTGTCTAACATGGCAGCTCTAAGTGATTTTAGCCCATGTGGTATCACTAGCAAGCATTGTATTTTCTTCTGGCCAAGAAAGGGTTCCCTACTCAGCTCTCATTCATCTGCCTAAATTAAACAGGTCAAAGCTGGACAAGCTTTTCAAACCCCCTAGGACTACTGGAATAACACTTTTTTTCCTTCCAGACATGAGCCCCATTATCACAAGTGGTTTCTAATGTTTAATCCAATCACGATGCTCACCTGGAATATTACGCTGATCTCTCATGTGGCATCTACTGCTCAACTTCTCCTTTTCTTTTAAAACAGGGGAACTATTTTAACTTGTCACTGTGTAACTATCTTGCTGTTAAGAGATGTGCACAATATTCTATTGCACAAAATTCTTTCATTTTGGTCCATTTTCACAGTGGAGACTGTGAGACCATGGCTGTATTTCTAAAAGTTTTGGAGGTCCTGCCACCCTGAGAGCTGCCCTGCCCTTCCCTGCAGCTCCCAGACCACCCTGAGCCATCCAGTACAGCCACTCCTAGCAGGCAACAGCAGCATTTCAGGGTCTGAGTGGCATTGCCTGCCCCAGACTTGCAGCCAGCTGAAAACCAGCCTGTGCCACCAGGGGCTAGATTTAAATGAGATGCAATTTCTAAATTTAGCCAAGAAAAGTTAAAATATTTTTTACTAGAGCAGGTTAGGGTATTTCCTTGGATAAAGTTACAAATAAATAAACAAACCAGTGAACCTGAAGCTGGCTAAAATGCATCATAGCCTAATTTTTCCAGAGCTTATAATTTAGTGACTGATTTTGGTGACTTCCATTTTAGCTGAAAATGAAAGCACCTACATGAGAGTCCACCTGCAAACTGTGGGCACAACAGAATTGGGTTTGGGGTTGATTAACGTGATCTCTGTGAGGAATGTCTATGTTCTGTAGTGAAGCCTGGTGTGGTGACCTCTGTCCTCTCTTATGGTACAAAATCTGTGTTGTCCTGGAGTTCTCCCTAGGCTGAAAAAACTTAACATCCAATATTTTTAAAAAGCCTGATGTTATCAAGTAGTCGAGTGAATAAACGACACAACATTTGTGGAAATGTGACCTTCTAATTAAATATTAAACAATGTTATTGTAAATCCAATTGGGAATAAAGTTATTGCATCTGAAATGTGACTGTGGAGTTTGCAAATCCTAAAGTCAAGCAAGTCAAGTATCAGGAATATCAACTACTTACAATAGACTAGGATGAAAAAAAATTGCTTGTGAACAAAAAGGTTGCTATAGCTCAAAAGTTATACACCCTAGTAAATATTCATTGCCAAAAAAAAGTTTTTAAAATAATCAGTTATTCAAGGACTATCTGCTTGAATGATTGAGTGAATCTAACTTAGTTTTATTCACCCAAGAGTGGGTCTGGAAACAATAATTCGAACTTGCTCAGTTGGTTCTTCTTCCAGTTCAACATCTTTACAGATGCATGACTGACAGGTAATTTTACTGTTACAGTTAAAGCCTCACACACTCATGATAAGGATCTCTAGGATCAACTTTTTTCCTGCCAGAAAACTGTAATCAGCTCTTATTTCACACCACTCTGGATGAAAAATGAGACCAGTAAAGTCTGAAATTCATATCAAGAGTACAACCCTGCCTTTTGTTAAAATGCTGCCTTCCAGGGAACTCCAATCATATCCAAAAAAAAAAAAAAAAAAAAAAAGGAATCACATGTTTGCATCTCAAACTAGCATTTACTTTGAAAAAAATTGCATTCTCAATTGTATTTAAAATGATGCTATGTGCTTTCAAACTGCATGAGCAGCTTTTCAGTGTCCACAGAAATATTTATTTTGCATCTTTTCACCATTTTAATAACAACTGAAGCCAGAGAAATTTCATAGTCATATCAAAAGCAGAACTAGAGCAAGCCAAAAATCATCTAAGCAGTATGTTATATCTCTGATTGCACCGCAGGACTCTCTTGAACATGCCTGTACTCCTTTTATGAACGCTCTCCCTGATGTGAGCCGTGACATGCATGCTGAGTTTTGGCAATAATATACAACTTTTTGCCCAGTTCTCCTACTCCCTCCCAGTCTTTCATAAAGGAATAAAGAAAATGCCCTAATTCAGCAAAGTGACTGAGATTGGGGAACAGATCTCATTTGTGATTATTTGTGATTTACAGAAAAAATACGAGAGCTGTTAGAGAAAAATGTGTGAGGGTGTTCCCTTTACACAGCAAATTCGGTTCATTCTGCAAAATCCTAAAAAGAGGGGAAAATAGATGCTACCTCAGCTTGTAAGAAAGCAAGCTTGATGAGCTCTCTGAATGTTCATCTTCAAAGCATTCTTCCCTTCCTTCATATGTAAACTGGTTATATGGCAAGTACAGGGGTGTAGACTTGGCTGATGGAGACTGCGAGGCCTCTGTCTGCGATGTAGAAGGACCTGGCTGCTGATTTTCATGCATTTTCACATCGCTGTGGTCTGTCACTTTGGATAAGATCCTATCAATGGTTTTGTAGTAAGGCCAGTCAGGTGCCACAGTTTCACTGTCAGTCATGCATTTTAATTTCCTGTAAGAAAAGGCACACAACATTAAAGCTTGTTTTCCTACAAAAAGTACTTTTCTTACAGATCTATCTCAAAACATTTGTTCTGGTCACATTTAGGAGTCAAACTGAATGCTTTTAATGAGAATAAAATTAGACACTTTTCTTCTTTAACTTCCAGTGAAGCCTTTCAGGTTCTTTTCCTAGGTTTGACCTGTTATAAAAAGTTGCATGTAACCCCCAAATGAAATTCAATACAGATAAAGAACATTACAACTTCTAGTGGAAACAGGACTGTGTTGGTGGTTGAATAATTTTCTTTCCCTTATAGAATATCCAACTAACCAATCTGACAGCAATCCCTGACAACTGGACTAAGCAGCACACCACAGCCTTTACAGAACTGAGGGCAGCCGTGTGCTTTCATGCTTTGAAGAATGAATATTTATTTTCTATAATGAATACAAGTGGCTATAAATATAATGCATATCCTTTTTCTAATATGGCTTAAAAGCCCTGAAAGGCCTTGGTAAATATCCTTGTAACAACCATGAGATACAGACATCTGTTCATTTGTTACAGAATAAAGATCATGGTAGGGAAAAGTACAGAGTTTCATTAATTTACCAAAAAAAGCAAAAAAACAAACCAAAACAAAACAAAAAAAAAACCTCAATCAAAAAAAACCCTAAAACAGTTAATAATGCATTAGAAACAGTATGCACAAAAACATTACATTGCAGTGGACTATCAACCATGACCCTTTCATGTGTATCTTATGAGATTTATTATTCAGTCTTCAGACAAGTTCACTGCTATCCCAGTAGTTACCCAGTGTTATTTTATTTTCTTTTACTGAGAAATATAAAACTGAGGATTATAGATGTAGTATAGATCTCAAAGAAATTCCACAGCCCAACTAGAGTCCCAAACTTTCTTTTCATTTGCCTCTCCCAGTTCGGATCTTGTTACTCTACATCAAAATGCAGGAAGGGAACACAACAGGAAAGGCAAGACCAATGAAAAACGCCCCATTTTCATAAACCAGATTTCATTCAAATTAACAAAAACCTGAACCAAATTTTATTCTCACAGCTAGAGGTTTGCATTTGCAGGGAAAAAAAACAAAAAACAACAAAAAAACCACTATTCCTGGACACCACACCTGGCTCACCCTTTTTTTCTTAAAGCCTTTCAGGTTTTTCCTTCTCAGAATCCATCCTGCCCACACCAGTCTTGCAAGGGGTAGAATTAAATAATGTAAACATGAAAACAATGGTGCCAAACTTAAAAGTGAGAACTTAAAAGTTCTTCCTTTTAAAATGCTGTCAGCCTAGAGTAAGGGGAAATCCACTAGTGAGAAAAGAAGGCAGTAAGATTTGCTTAGATTTTAAAGCCATTTAAGGATTCTTTTCTCCTTGTCCTTGCAATGTCTGATGAGCTTTTCCAGCTATTTAGAAATGCACATCATAGTCCTGCAAAGCAGAGCCTCACAGCCATCCATACTTTTATGCCCTCTATGCATCCAAAATTTTAATTTCATACATATTTCACAACCTACTGCTGCGATTTCATAGTCAGAGAATATCGAGCACAGCCTACAAATACATGCACACCCATCCAGCACAGAGAGAAAACAGCTAAACACAGGCCTGACAACAACCATCAATTAATATTGATTATTTTTAGTTCAATTGTTGAGGCTATTTGCATGAAAAACAGATCAATTATGCCACTTCAAGCTAGTAGCCAAGCCTACATGCCATATTTGTTTGCCTGTGTTGAAACTCTCAATGTGTTCAAGCTATGAGGTTTAAAACTGAATTGCAATGACGGAGTGCATTCACTGTGGTCATCCCCAGGGGAGACGTGGCAACAGCCAGGGGTGACCACATCTCAGCCAGGCCACTGCCAAGTCCAGCAGCTGCATTAACACTTTGTGGGACATGGTTTGAGCTTTTAGGACTGCAAAGCATTGTGTCAGAAAGGGCAGGACAAGCTTAGAGCTGATACTCTGGGAACAGGCTTGTACTGAGCCCAGTGTCACCCAGGTCCCCATCAGCAGAGCTGCTGCCCCACCAGGTCATCCCCTCCTGTTCCAGCATTTGGCCATCCCAGGAGGACTTTGCATTTGTCCTTGTTGAGTTTGATAGGGTCCCTGTCAGCCCATTCCTCGACCTGCCCAGGTCCCTCTGAGCGCCAGTCCTGCCCTCACAGGTGCAGACTGCAGCCCCAGTTTGGCATCGTCTGCAAATCAGTGAACTCCACCTTCACCTTTGGATTGCTGATTTTAAACAGGGCACTGTCCCAGTACAAAACACCTGCAGTCCTTCATTGGGAATGAGTCTCTAGGCAGAATATAAACCATTAACAGCTACTCTGTGCCCACAGATCCGGAGTTTTCCAGCCAGCTGGTAGTCCTTCCCCTGCAGTGTAACATCCCAGCTTGGATACGAGGATGCTCTTGGAGACTGTGTCAAAAGGGCTTGTACTGTGAGCTAGACAGTGCTTTGCTCTCCCCTCATCCATAGATACAGTCCTTTAAAAAAGAAAGCAAGCAGATCAATCAGATGTGATTCAGTGCTGGTAATTCCCAGTCACCACCAGTCACCACTTTCTCCTTTCCATGACTGGAAATCGCTTCCAAAACTTCTCGCTCAATGATCTCCTAAGGAGTTGAAGGGAAGAACTCTTAATACCTGTTCCTGCCTTTCTGAAGATTCAACAGCCTTTTTCTGGTCCCTAGAGACCTCCCTCAACCTTCACAAAGTCTCAGAGATGATTCCTGACTCAGTCCTTTCCTACTGCTGTATTTCAGATAACTCTGCTGCAGGCACACCCAGCTGGGACGTGGGCAGTGAAGGCTGAAATACAGACACCAACAGCCTCATTAATGGCATCTGCTTCCATTAAATCACCCTGTGGGGATTTTGGGGGCAACCCAGGTACAACTACAGCCTAGGGGATGAAGAGATTGAGGGCAGTCCCACAGGGAAGGAGTTGGGGGCGCAGGTCAATGAGAGGCTGGACATGAGCAATGTGCTGGAAGCCCACAAAGCCAAGCATGATCCTGGGCTGCAGCAAAAGCAGCATGGCCAGCAGGCTGAGGGAAAGGATTCTGCCCCCCTGCTCTCCTGAGACCCCACCTGGAGGGCTACAAAAATACTCAGAGCAGCTCTGCCACAGAGACAGGCTGAGGGAGTCAGGATTGTTGAGCCTGGGGAAGAGAAGGCTCTGGGAAGACCTTATTGTAGATTCAGACTAGATATAAGAAGAAATTTTAATCAGAGTGGTGAGCCACTGAAACAGGATGCCCCAGGAAGCTGTGGATGCTGCATCCTGGCAGTGTTCAAGGCCAGTTTGGATGGGGCTTTGAGCAATCTGGTTTAGGGAAGGTGTCCATGGGAGGGGTTGGAAAGAGATGGTCTTTAAAGGTCCCTTCCAACCTGAACCATTCTATGATTCCATGGAAAGTTTCCAGGAGTAGACATTTTGCCTGAGTAGGTTGGTACCTTTCTGTTGTTGTTTGAGCTCAGCTGTGTACCCAAACCCCCTTTTCTTACAGAACTATGACAATTTGGAAGGAAAAGCTGTTGTTTATCGTCTGCTCACAGAGCTGTAGAGTTGCAGCTATATAAATGCAGGTATTTCTCTGGCTCTCAATGCATTGAATGGGTACTAATTCTACTTCTGACTGCTTACCATAGCTCTGAGCTAAATAAAAGGGATCTCTACCAGGAGGTAGACAAGAGAACTGTGTTAGCTTAAAAGCAGCACCAACAGCAATCATCTACCTGTATGGAGTCTGGCTCAA
>NW_005054372.1:1267391-1277950 GCF_000277835.1 Geospiza fortis | reverse complement strand
GAGTGTCAATCCCCTGGAAGAGAAGTAGAAATGCTGCAGGTGGAGGTAAATAGGGAGAATATTGACTGCAATAGTGTTGATGGTTTAGCTTTCTGGTAAAAACAAACCAAATAGCTACCTTCATAATACTAATATTAGAATTCCAGGATTTACTGACTTTTAAATTTTTTTTCTACAACTGCCAAAAGTCCAGAAAACCTAGTTAGTCAGCTGAGAGCTTTCTGCCTGCATTGAGATAAATGTAACCCTTGAAAAACTGGAGTCTAAAGAAGAGATTAATTTACTACCCTCAGTCATTAGCATAACTCATCACAGCAACCTTAGCTGCTTCCCAGAGACAGAATTGGGGTTTTGTTTGTTTTAATGAAACATGGGGATGTTAAAAGAAACAGGACAATAGGAAGGCTGGAATGCAATAATCCAGAAATGAGAGAGCAAGATGAGCCAAACATTAACACTTTGCAATTGGGCACATCACTGCCTGAGGGAGCAGCCATGCAGGAAAAATGAGGTAAGAAACAGAGGTAAGCGAGAAAGTCAGCAGAACTTGCAAAATAAATTCACACTGAGTTTATCTGGACCTGTTGCTGTTTCATGAGGCTCTATTAAAATCCAGCTGGGAGCAGAGGCAACTGAGAACTCTCTCCAAAAACTCAGGGATCAAAGTCAGATTTCCAGTGGACAAATACCCAAAGCATGCCAACTGAGTTAATTTGAAAGGTGATTGCTTGTCTTATTCCAGAGAAGTGAATAAATTAATGGACTTTGAGATCCCACTGCCAAAATGCTCCACTGAATAGACTGAGACAACTGTTGAGTCATTTGTGCTGCCATTGACCTTTTTTCAGACTTTATTCTCTGTGCCTACTAATCCACCTTCTAAAAAAAACTATCACAATATTATATTCTAAGGAGGTTTTGGTTTTTTTGAAAATCATCATTATTTAGTCAGCAAAAAGCAAGCAATCTATAACTTGCTTCATTTTTTTAGACTTTGCTCAAAGCAGGATTGCTTTTTTATTATTATTGCAGCATTTGATATTACTACTTGCCTTAAGGAATGGATACAAGATCCATCTCCTGGGGTTTCTAGGAAAAGCTTTCAAAATAAATAATAAATAGCAACTGTTTGTGAACCAATCAACAGTGAGGAAAAGAAGGATGATGAAAGTACAATGCTAAGTTGTGCATCTGCCATAAATTATTGAAATTAAAGACAAAGATAGTAAAGTATTCAACTTTTTGCAGTAATTTGGCTGCACTCATATTTTATCATTTGCTGTAACAGAGGTCAAATTTTCCAGTTGCATAATGTCATAGAGTATAGCAATGGATTACACAAGCAAAAATGTTTAATTGCTATCATGTACACATGAAAATAAAAAATTAGACTACTCTTTCATTCAAATCATGAGACTGATTCAAATTTACCAATCATTAACATTAATTGACTGCAATTCAAATCAAAGAGCAACAGCTGCATCCTGTTTCTAGGCTTTGGGGAGGGTGATGTTTTTGAAAATAATAAATTTGCATTCACACAGTTCTTATTTTTAAACATCAGAAGGAATCAGTCAAAACTGTGCACCACTGTGCAAGCTGTGCTTCCTTTTTATAAGTATTGTGTCAGTGGCAATATGAGAACAGCAGTCACAGGGCACTGTGGCACAGTGAGATCAGCACATTAGCAGTGACAGGACAGTGCTTTCTTTTAGAAGGAATAATTACAGGTTCACATGAGCTGATAGCCCCTAGAAGGCTGCACAACACAAAGAACTGGGCACAGACTCGAAGGGATGCTAAACCTCAAGAGCTGGCACACAAATCTCAGGAAAACTTTTGATGACCAGCACATGTGAAAGATTAACTTTGAATTCCAGGAAGCTTGACTCAGCCCTTCCTTCTAGGATGGATAAATGGGGAGGTTCATGCAGCTCACCACACAGGTATCTTTGAAGCAGAACATTAAAAACCTGGTGGCTGTCTATCCACAGCAGATATTTCAGATTTTACAGCAATCCCTAAAAGCAGAACTTTACTCAAATACACCTGCAGAAAGAATTTTCCTTCCACCTATGGTGTTGTGCAGAATTTTCCACCCAGTCAATTTCCACGGTGGATGAAATGGTCCCTTAATGCACTGAGACTCCAGTAAGAATTACTTCAGGTCACGGTATATTTTTCCCTGATTAGTTTCCTCCAAATGCACTTGGACTACAGTAATGCAGAGGAATACAGGAATCACTGCCAGCTCAGTCCATTGTCTCACTCTCTTCTGACAGAGGTCAGTGCTGAATACTTCAAGAATGATTTTGACAGACAGCTTTTGAGGGCACATTCACCCATAAAAACACATGATTATTTTTCCATCAACAGCCAGTAATATCCTGAAACCAACTGTCTTTCATAACTCTACCTAATTGGAAGACAAACAACATCTGGTTTTTTATTTAATAAATCTAATCTTTAGTAAAAATAATAATAATATTAAAACAACCTGCTGCTCTCTTGGTGTCAATGATTTTCAGTGGCAATAGTTCCACGTGCTAATTATGCAGTGCAATACAGATTTATATGACTTCAACTAGTTTTGCATTTCTTGCCTTGCAGTTCTTATAAATAACTTCTTGTATTATGGCAAAAAAAATCTGCTTTACATTCTGAAAAATAGTGCATAGTTGTATGCATGTCTGAAATTCCTTTAGCGTTCACAAACTTTTTTTTTACTCTTCTCTTAATAAAGAAAGCTTTCCACAGCTCAGACTAACTGTTCTCCAAACATCTTCTCATTCTCTTGTCACCTTGCTGAAATATAGGGCAGGCAGAAATAAACACAAGAATTCAAGGAGGAAATAATGAGATAAAATAGATTTCTGTTTGGCATTTTAACACCCGAAAATGTTTTCACCTCAGATATGGAGGAATGGGATATGAATGCCCTAAAATTGCTTATGTGAGAGATACTCATGCACACTGAGCTACACCTGAGGTAACTTTACCTGGCAGCACAAGATCCCACATGGGATCCAAACACACCCAGACCCAGGGTGAATCCCTGGGGTGGGAGCCCTTCTGAGCCCTCGCCACTGTACACACCCATGCAGGCTGCACTTGCTGCAGAAACTGCAATAATTATTGGCCAAGAAACACTCCTACAAATGCCCTACTTATGCATATGTTTGCCTGACTTGGACAACTTCTACTCAATGAATGGCTTGTGCTAAGCAGAATAAAGAAAACAATATTTACTGAACAGCCTCTTAGAATGCCATGGGATTCTCAAACAGGAGAGCACCATTATAAACATGTTCACTGCTTTCTCTTTCAGAACCCTGTATGATTCAGATCATCAATATCTGTTTCAACAGATGTCCCAGGATAAGCCACACCAGTGACAGCACTTTTAAAACTGAACTTGGTTAAAAAGACTAGTAGAAATATTCGGGTACTGCTTTTTCCTTTTATGGAAAAAGTACACACATATGTATTCATCCGTATACGTATGGGTAGTAATTTGTAGGACAGGGGTTTTATGTTCCTTTATGAAATTGTGACACTTAGGTAAATAAGTGTCACTTAGGTAATGATCTGATTAAATAATTAATGCAGTTTATTTCTGTTAAAGGAAGAGTAGAGGCCACTCCACCTCTGCAGCACCGTTGAGAGTCGCCTAAAGAAGTACAGGATCCTGAAGTGGGTGCAGAAATAAGCTCCGAGGTGCAGAACACCCCTCCTCACTCCTGCTACTGGTGCTACGTTCTCCCATGTCACACTCACCAACCCAATGTAATCTTTACAAAGTATTATCTCAAAATACAGCATTATCCCACTCTCAGGATCTTCCTCTCCAGTTTGTGCCACAGGGCAGCAATGATGCTCAGAAATGCAGTGATGTAAAGCATCTTCCTCAAGTGTCCTAAAACTCGGCTGCCTCACAGCAAAGCCAGCAGTCGGTGGCCACTCACATCATTTACAGTTTCACCAAAACCTTCCCCATCCTCACACACCACCAAAAAGTACCCAGAAAACTAGAAATTGCGAGTAACAGCTTCTGCTTGCCCCTGTTCTCCATACCACTTCACCTTGACAGCAAAGCACACAGGCATGTGAACAAAAAATAAGAAGATGCATTTTATATTCCAGAGCACAAAATGAAACAGCTCTGTGACAGCACAAGGCAGTTTTTAACTCTCCTAAATTAGCATCTCAATCAATAAGCAGGGAGCTGCCATGCACTGTAAAATAGAAAAGCAGATTGACAACATGCAACAGACGCAATCTTAGAAGTTCACAGAAATAGAAGGATATTTCTTAGAAGTGTGGTTTCTCTCACACACACACTGCATGCATGCGAGTGATTTTATTTCTTCCCTTCCCCCAGTGCAACTTTAAAGTAAAAACATTAATTAGGAAAAAAATGAGACTCTCTGATGGATGACAACACTGTAAATTTAGAACAAAGGCTGACAGAAATAACCTATTCCACTTGGCAATTACAGCACTTAACTATCGTGCAGTGTTGCTGCTACAGACACCTGTGAAATCTCAGTGCCGAGATGCAATTCCCAGCAGGGAGGACTGCAGATTCAGCAGACTAAGCAAAAGCCTGCTAGCCTGCAACTCCCAAATCTGCATCTGAGTGGGAATTGCTGGGTGATGCTGGACAAAAATTTATCTTACTTCCAGCTTTCTCATCGACAGTCTGGGTGAAGGAAACTGGAGGGATTACAGCAGGGTTGGTAAAACATTTTGGAGACGTTAGGATTTGCCACAAAACATCAGGTTTAATATTATGGCAAATGATGTTAAACATTATGCTTGTGGATCATAGAAATGTAGAAGGACATTCAAAGTTAAGGGGTTTACAGGATTTTCCCTAGTTTTCTATTTGATGAGCAGTCTCTGCATTAAATACAGTAAGGGTGCCTTACAGAAAAGCAAGCAGTTTTAACATGGTTGCCTGCTGTAATAACCTTTTTTATTATTAATATGAGCTTTGAGGAGAGATTAAATAAAAGCGTCACATATTTGATTTTCTTGCATTACAAGCACCTAGCTCAAATCACCACTGAGGATTTCCAGTACGAGGCAGTTTGTGCTTCACAGAGATAAGAATTTAAAAAAAAAAAGAAGAAGAGAAAAAAAAGGAATTATTTCTGTTAAGTTCTAATTATTTTTCTTCCTGCAAACAACAAATCCACAAATGCCTCACGTTTTCTGAAGCCAACTTCCCCTACTGACTGCTTGCCTGTTCTTTATCATCCCCTCATAGACACCTCCGCCCTCCCCCCGACTCCTTTGGAGCAGTATTGACGGTGCACATTGATTCTCTCTGCAGATATAATAGTTCTTTCACTGCTGCTGCTTATAATTATAGCAATGTGTGTCACTCAGTAATAAGACATTCAATTATTCTTGGCCCCGTGAAGTGTAACCCTTCAACTCACAAGACCAAAATCGAGGAGCATCAGCCCCCCCAAACATTATTCTGTTCTAGTTTTCTTCTTTTTTTTTTAACTTTGCCTTGCAATTCCGATCCTCAGTGGCCACTTGAAACTGCAGGAGTTTCACTGCAAGGAATTGGCTGCCAAGCTAAGCTAACACAATCAGTCCCCTCAGTAAAGACCAAAAAAAAAAAAAAAATCTCTTTTCCCCATTAAATACATTTCCATCCCTCTGCATCATAACAGTGCCAGCTAATTTTAAAGCAACAAAGTTGTCCCAGAGTTTGACATGAAATGGGGGGGACAAATTAACAATGACGTAACAGCATTGGCAAGAGAGAATTTTAAAAGCAATATGAACAATCTTTAATCTTTTATCGACAGATTTCCTCCAGGAGACTTCTTTCTGAAAGGCAAAAATCACTGCGCCGTCCCTGCTAAAATCTCTTAAAATAAAAAGAATGAACTGAAGCTTACCTGTACTGGAATGTCATATTTGTAATTTTTATCTTTATTTCCTCTCCGTGGCGAATTTCTCCAGTCATTTCAAAGAGTTTGTTAGCCATTTTCTCATAAACTTTGGCATTCCTTTTAGTTTGTTTCAGCTCATCAAAAAATTCTTCCCAAACCAGCATTAAACCTCTCATTTCTGCATCAGTCCAGTTCCTGGCCCTCCTGTGTTTCTCAGTCTGAGAGGAGACAATGTAACTGGGAATTTCTGCTGCAGCCATTGCTGACTGACCTAAAAGGGTTTTAAAAGAGGACACTTAATATAGATTGAGTTTTTAGTTTAGGTTTTTTGTAGTGCAAGACATGCATATGTGGATAAAGAATTTGAATGACAACAGAACATATGAAACCTTTTTGCAACAGCTTGAAGCTTGAGTGCACAAAATGGGGCCTACATCTGACAGGCAGGAATTTAGTTAAAAGCTTTTAAACAGAGAAACGTCATTTTGATGTCACGTTTCCATAGCAACAGAGCAACTGCATAAGCTACAACAACAAAAACCTTTTAACTGAAAGCCAAAGAATCAGGACAAAGTTGACAGGCCATCAATATTAAAGCTTTTAAACACTTTAGGTTTAACAAAAAAAAAAAAGATCTATGCAGCCTTTGAGAAGCTACTTTTAAGTTTCTACTTCTTTTTTAGCTTTCCCTTACCTTTTAGGCAGACAATCTGCTAGCAGGGGGTCATGGTCGCCTGAACGAGCTTTTAAGTTGTGCCTTGACAGACTCTCTAGGAGGTTGCAAGGACTGAGGCCATGTACACAAAAAAAAAAAGCTTTTTTTTTTTGCAAAGATATTCTGCAAAAAGAATCAGCCAGCTTTATGAAAACTATACATCTCTAAGCTAATAAATGTTTAAGCAGGCAGACTCATTAAAAAGGAGCCTGCATCTGGGCTTTAGAACATGCAAAAAATAGTATTTAAGTGTTTATATAGAGAGAAATATATACAAAATTTCAATATAAAGCCACTTTTTTTTCCCCGAGATGTTTTGCTGCTGATAAGCACACACTGCAGTCCTGTCAGTATGAATTTGCCTTTGTAGGTATGTATTACTGTATGTGTATTTTGTATTCCTAGTAATTTAGATGCTATTTATGCAGCCTGTGTTCTGCCTTAGGACTGCAGCAGAAGCATTTCACCTGCTTTATGGGCAACCTAAAAGGATTATTCAACGAGTTAAAAAAAGGCTGTGAGATGCTTAGAACTGTGAATAAATTGCTTTGCTGTAAAACAAGCATTTTGAGCTGGTTTTTATATAGGGCTAAATTGTGCCAGCAGTAATATCAGAGAAGCAGGGCATATTCATTGTATTAAACACTGCAATACAAGCAGTGGGCCAAATCCTGCCCCACTTACACTCCTGCAGTCTGACAATAACCTTCCACAAGAGAGTGAGATGCAGGAACTGCATTAATTCCAGCTTACCACCAGCTAAATAGAAAGACGTTCATTTCCTACACCCCCAATAGAATTGTGTTATGTAAAATATAAATAAATAATGCACGGACCTTTCTTATTATTATTTTTGTGTTTCAGCATATAACAGCAATAACGACCTCACTGCAGGGCATTTCCTGAAGATTAATGGCAGGCAGGGGTTAATGGCCCGAGGCTCACCCAGTCAGTCGTTAATCCCCAGGAAATGTTCCGTGCCTCAATCCTTAATGCTTAAGTATCCTATAAATTGTAAGTCTTCTCATAACCACATCCTTGATCTTAACAATAGTTAAAAAATGCAGAGCTTGGTTTGCATCCTGGAGATGGCAAAGAGAGTACATAATGTTCCTAAAAGGTACACTAGTGACATTTGCGGGACCATTGCCTTCTTTCTATTTTATTTATTCTACTGCATATTACAAAAGGCACAACAGCATACCACAGAACAAGGTGGGGCTGTGAGGGGGTAGAATTACATGTACTTTACACAGGAACTTCCACTGATCCAACCCTGAACATGTCTCTGTCAGAAATATACCTGCTGAGTCACTGCCTTCCTAAGGGAAAAAATGAAAAGGAGAGAAATATAGAAAAAATCCCCCTAGCTTCCAAATAACTGCTTTTAACTACTAATATGACAGCCTAGCAACTATTACCTTTAAAAATGTGTAAATAGCAGCATATGTTGTGATGATGATCTTGCATGGTTTGTCTCTTGGGTGGCCAGCTGGGAGACATCACATGATCAGGGGACAGATGGTGGTCAGAAGAGGATCAGCTGATGACACATTCATTTTATTAATTTATTGTTTTGTTTTGAAATTCCTGTCACTTAACCTTGAGCTTCAGGCAGCTCTTTTAATAAAACCGAACCAACCTCGGCTGCCTGTGGTCACAGCCACTGCTGGGCATCACCAGGACAAGTTTAAGGAAGCAGTGCAGAGTCCAAGAGGAAAACACCACGGCTTTGGGTCTGATTGGAGCTAACACACATTAATGTAAAGCCAGGCTTGCTGTTCAACCTTTAATCATCCATTAGAGGTTTGTTTTTCTCCCTCAGACTTTAAACCACCTATGTTGTGAAAATGCCGATTAACACCACGGAAACCCATAGCATGACACACACACAACTTGTCAAAACCCAAAGATTTGTGTGGTCTCTGCTTTAAGGATATTTTTAATCCAGTTTCAAGTACAACAACGAGGACAGGGTGGGTGAAAACCTTTCCAGCTGTACCAAGTTTTTTCCGTCATAGTCCACAAGTTTTCCTTCCCCTCTCCCTCCACATGTGCCTGGCATATGTGTGGCTGCTCCTTGTGCTCTGTGCTGGCCCCCAGACCCCAGGATCCTGCAGAAGGGGGGCAATTGTTCCCCTGTGAAATTCACATCTCAACTTTTCTAGATGCTGTTTCCTATTAGTGTACTTGACAGATTGATATAGTGGTATAGTGCTGTTTAACATCTGTTAAATAAAAGAAATGCTTTCCAATAATACCTCCCTTATTCCCCTCCTCTCAGCACCTGAAGGGGATCTGAGTTTCAAGGATCCAGGTTCTACCCCCTCCTCCTTTAAAAAATCGTTGATAATAATTATGGACACCCCACATTGCCTCCTCTGCCTTGCCAAAGCCCATGTGCCAAGTGGTTGACAAAGTGACTGTTTTCCTACGTGGGTCTGAAAGCAAGAGGAGTTTTTAAATCCCCAAATAATTCCTGCAGTCTTGCCAGAGCCAGGGGAGGGAAAATACACCTCTCCAGGCTGTGCCTCTGCTGCTGTTCTGCAGATCTGTGCAGTCCCTAGGCATCATTAAGCCCCTGTCCTGGTCCCTGAGCCCTAAGACAGGACCAGCAAACCTTTCAGGGCAAGAGCAGCTCTGTGTCAGCAAGAGCAGTCCCTGCCCAGGAGGAGGGCACTGGCAGGAGAAGCTCTATTAGCATTTGGCTGCTTCTTGCCCCTCTCCAGTTAGAGGCCAATCGAGAATTGTCATCTACCTCAAAGACTGGCTGGTCACCAAACCCAGAATAGCTGCTGACATGGCAAGCTGCAGCTCTGCCAGACTGAAGGCACTGACATCCCTCCTGCTCTCCCCTCTAACACCTGATGGGCCAGAGTCCTCCAGCACCAGCTTCCTCCAAATCAAGGACCAAGCTGGCACCAAGCACCATGCAAGCAACTGTTCTCATGAATAAAATAAGGATATTAAAGTCTTGGAAACCACTGATATACAAAACTGAGCTACTGAGTACACCTTTGTACATGACTTCCCTCTGTAGAGGAAAATTGTTCTCTACTCTCCTGCTCACCCTGGTCCCTCCTCTGATGGGCAGTGACAAGTTCAGAAGACATTCTTGTGAACACCTCACTGTGCTGGAGTATCTCACTTGTGCTTTTCCTTTCAATGCACACCGGCTCAGAACATGAATTTAAAGATCTTCTTGCAAATCTGTTCTTCCTATCATCTGTCTAAACACCCTACCTTTTTTGCAGTCATTATACATCAGCTTGAATAATAGCTCTCACAGCTGCTCCACCTTTCATGGTGATCTCTAAAGATAAACCTCAAACAGGGTAGAAGGGTTTATAATTTGCAGCTGTGGATCTAATGAAGTTCCCCTATAAATGCTGCTCTCACAGAGTTTAGACAACTCCATTAATCCTTACATATCTGTTGACTAAACCTCAGGTGATCTCTGCTAACTGACTGTGTACACAGCCTTCAGCTTTGCAAGGGTGGGCTAATGCATGCCAAATAAAACTTCCTTCAGCCAACTTTTAGGGAATGGTGTTTTCCCCTGTGCCTGCAGGGGAATAACGGCTCCAGTCACTCAAGCACCAGAGCCCAGCCCACAAACTGAGCCATTACCCCCTGATTACAGCAGAGCATGTCCAGTCCTGCTGATGGGGACTGTGGTAGAAGTCGGGCAGAAACTTCTGTGCAAATCAGAATTTATTCCACTAAGGACACAAGAGATTTCTCCAACTTCTCCTAAATGTGCTTCTGTGTCTGAAATCCCCACGGGAGCTGTCTACAGGGATGCTGACACACAGGTTACTGCCTATAGGGATTTTTAGAAATGGAAGAACATTAACTTTGGTTCAGGAGAGTCTTGATGCCAATTGGCAGCAAACACCAGTGACACCAGGAGAAGGAGTTTCCTGCTG
>NW_005054372.1:1185199-1267377 GCF_000277835.1 Geospiza fortis | reverse complement strand
ACCACCCCTCAAAGACACAGGTCCAACTCTACAACACATGGGTACCTCAGTAGACTATTTAAAAAAAGACATTAAATTTTTTTATTTTAAAAAATAAAACTAAAACAAACAAACAAACAAAACCCACTAATCAACCAAAGCTGCTTTCACCCTTTGTGTTTGGGACAAGCTGTTAAAAGCAAGGTTGTCCAAAGCACAGGCTGGTTACTGGTCTCTGCAATCCTGTGGTCTGACCTACCAGGAGCTTAACACATGTGGGTAATAACACATCTTGGAACTGGGTAGCAACTGAAGAGCATTCTCTGGGAATTTCAGTGCACACACACCCTGATAACTGCTTAAAAGGGTGCAGCACTGTGTACATGTTTGTCTAAAAGCATTTGGAATTTGTGTTGCAGGGGGATACTATTTTGTAAGTGCAAAAAGGCTGCATGTGTTGGGAGGCTGCCTCCTGCCCCACATTTTGCTATCCACTGGGCTAAAAGGCCCACTCTCTAAAGTCTTACAGAGAATTATGGGTTTAGTATCTCTGACTGCTGCCTACTGCAATTTGCAAAGATGATTAAATGCAATGCCAGTACAGACAGACTGGGGAATGAGGCAGTGGAGAGCAGCAGCTGTGAAAGAGGACCTGGGAGTCCTGGTCAATGGCAAAAGCTGAGTATGAGTCAGCAGTGCCCTGGCAGACAGGAGGGACATCCATGTCCTGGGGTGCATCCTTGTGGATCCCTTCCAACTCAGGATCCTCTGTGACACTGTGATCCTCTGTGAGAGAAGAAATACTCTGTGGAAGAGGAAATATTCTTCCAGTGCTTCTGAAAAGCTTGGCCAGAGAAGATAGGCTGGGACAGATGATCAGGAGGAGAAGTTGCCTTTTTTTCTCCTCCATGAAACCAACAATGAAGCTGCTGTGCTCAGGAGGAGCTGGGAACAAGGAGCTCACCCAGAGGTAGGGAAGCACCCTGCAGGCAGTGGTGCCTGGTTTAGGAACTCCAGCAAGGTCCCTGCACTGTGCAGTCTGCAGTCTCCTTGGGTGATGGGGTCATTTGGGTTTGTAAAGGCTCAGAAGTGACAGAAAGCCACAGGGCTGTGAACACAGAGCCATCAGATCAATGTTGTGGAGCACAGACACAGCTCGTGAATCCTACTGTCTGTGAGGGAATTTTAACAATACAGTAGCATTTGCAAAGGAAGCCCAGAGGTATCCAAACTGCAGGAGGATCTATTACAAATACAGAATAAAAAGAATTATTCAGGCTGAGGAAAAACAGTAGCTGTCTCGAGATACATAAAAAAGGGCAATCCCTTTCCTCAGAGGGCCTGTGCAACTTAATTAGGACATGCCACAAGGGAAACAAACAGGAGAGACCAGAAGGGACAAGTCACAGCAACACATCACTGAGCAAAGGCCATTGCATGGCTGGATAGCTTTTATGTACATCTAAAATAAATAACACCTGCACAGAATTCTGACAACAGAAATGGGTGCTGTGCAGGAGGCTGGCTGAAGGGAAGGCTGACGTGGCTGACGCGGGGCAGAGAAGATTTTGACAACACTTAGAACAAAACCAAGAAAAACACAGGTTTCCACCCAAAAGCCCTGCCACAGGGCTGTCTGAGTGACAGGTCTCCCTGATGGTGGAGCAGGGCACTGGGCAGCCCACCAGGACTGTGCTCTGGGAAGGTGCAGGTGAGCTGCAGGAATCTGGAGTGGTTTTTTTATTTCATTTTGCAAGAAACGTCCTGCTTAAATTGCACTGCATTCAGAACATTTCCCAAAAGCATTTTGATCTTGCTGAACTGGCAGATTCTGACCAAAAATATCTCCTTTGCCTATTTTAGTAGTAACCATGGAAGCCAGCTTTGCACCGACATTCAGTTGGAGAGAGGATGGCGAGAGACAGCGGGGTGAATGCAGACAAGCTGGGAAATGAGGCTTCAGCAGTTTTTGTGGTCAGATCAGGAAGCATTAGCAGGCAAAGGGGAGAACTGGAATTACATGGGGCTTTAGAAGAAGGGACTGCAGGAAACCTAGAGAATTCACTGTTTGGAGAAACCAGGTACAGACTGGTATGTTCATAGTAACTAGATTAAAAATTACAATACTGAGATTTTTTTAATTACTTTTTTTTAAAGTTTAGCAGAAACACAGACACTTGTGTTACAGACCCTAGTTAAGCACATTGAAGAGGGAGAAAAAAATCTCTTATGTCCAGAAGGTACAAGTAATCACTGCCCAAACGTCTGGCACTTACAAAATTATGCAGGCAGGATGCCAAACTAGATGGACTTTGAGTAACACATGTTCCTAAATTTTCAAGCATACAGGAAAAGACAGGCCAAATTATTAAAAATTTAGTAATATAATATTGAAAACAAAGTACATCAGTTCTACATGTGTCATACTCCCAATTTATAACAAACAGAGAATTTCCTAGATTTCCTTACTCTTACGAAATAATTTGCAGGTCCTTCGCATATGGAACAACTCTGCAGAATGTAGTATCAGACATACTCCTTTTCTGGCAAGCAAGCAACAAATCATATTACAAAGAAAATCGCTCAGTTCCCAATGAATGGTTTCCCAAATCCCACTTGAAAAAAATTATTTTGGCCCTGCTTACTTACTGGGGTTAGTCAATAAGTCCTCCTGCCTGGTTTGGTTTTTAGCACATTTGAGCAAATTACATGCTGAAAAATGTCTAATTCATTAAAAACTGCTGCTACAGTGCTATGCAAATATTGCTCTTCGAGAAGCAAATTCCTCTGAGAACCTGCCCTAAACACTTCGCTTTAGACATAAACTGTGAGTTAATCCAGTTTGGATTTGAGATATATCACAAAAGAAGAAAAATAATCCCTGTTGTGCACAAGCGTGCCTTGTGCCGAGTGCGTTTCCCATGACTCAGCAGGGCAGGAGGAAAAAGCCGTGTCACGAACACGGCGATGAGGCAGCTGTTCCCTCGGCGGCTGCTGCACACAGACTGCACCGCCGTGCCCCGGCGGGACCGAACGAGCGCGGCCGGGGTCACCCCGTGCTCGCTGCAGCGCGGGGGGCAGTGATATTCACATACAGGCTGGGAGGAGGTGATCGATGATCGATCCTCCAGCGAGGGGCCAGCCCCGGTCCGGGCAGAGGGAGCCGAGTGCCGGGAGCGCGGGGCTCCGGCCTGGCGGGTTCGGGAGCGCGGGGCTCCGGCCTGGCGGGTTCGGGAGCGCGGGGCTCCAGCCCAGGGGGTTCGGGAGCTCCGGCCCGGCGGGGTCGGGGGGGGGGGGCTCGGCTTCCAGCTCGCTGCTCTTCCCGAAGAATAGCGTGTGGGCCCTTCTCCAAGCAAGCTCAGAGGAGCCTCAGTGCAAGTTGCTGGCAATTCGCTGCCAGAAGCCCGGCCTCGCTGCTCACAGCCTGCTACTGGCTTGGCAGCCGGCTGCATCCACCTCCAGCTGTGTGCATCCCCTCACTGTCTGGCCCTGACTCCCTGCCAGGGCTGGCAATGGACGTGGGAAGGCCGGAGCAGCCCCTTGTCACCGCTGCCCTCAGGCCACAGCCACGCTCCAGGTGAGCTCCCGGGAACACCTCGCACCATGGGATCAGCTCCTGCTGCTCTGCAGTTTAATTACCCACAGGTTTTCAAAACAAAAAGCATTAAAATCCAAAGACATCTGCCAAATTGAGAAAGCCAGAAAAGCTCCTGCCTATCTTGCATTTCTGCTTGGGGACCCCAGCCTACCCCCAAGCTGCAGCCCTTTCTCCTAAAAAGGTTCACTCAGCTCTTGAGCCCCTCAGAGGAAAATTTAAAGATTTAAAAAAAAAATATTTCAGATAAAATATTTAGGGCACTGGAGATTTTCATATCAGTTCATAAAAGATTTAAATACTAAAATGTAAATGGTGGTTTGGGTATTACTGCAAAGCAGCCTCAGGAATGGAAATTCAAGAAAAGTGTTGCAACCTACAAAGTTCAGGCAGTACTCTTAAAAGTATTCTTAAAGCCTGTTCCACCTGAGAGCTGCCAAAACCATAAATAAAATCAAATTCGCCAGCACCCTCATGCTGTGATAGAAAACAAGCATATCTACTTCAGTGGTTTCTGATGGAAGCTGAGACCATAAAAGAGGTAGGTGCCATTTCTGGGATGGGCTGAGAGCAACATCACCCATCCCACAGCATCCATGTCCTGACACTGGAAGCATATACATCTTCTGAGTGAACTACACTTTATTCCCAATGCCATGCTCAAACTCTTTCAGAGCAGTTAATTTTCCCTGAGAGCTACTGATGGGACCCATGAAGCCCTCTGTGGTCTGTGTTTGCAAATCCTTGCCCCAAAAGGATGACTTCTGCCTTTGTGCACATGATCCAAACAAATTCTTCAGCTACCACAACACTGGGCAGCATCTCCAAGACAAAGATAGGATTGGGAACTTAAGCATCAACTCTCAGGTCTCATGCTAGGCAGGAGGAGAACCCATCTCAATGTAGAAAGGTTTATTGCAATATGCATGTGCAACATGCATTGCAACATGGCCTCTTTTAACATACGGGTTTGCAGTATTCGGGGTCCTGTGATGCCTTCAGAGGCTATCTAGAACAGAGGCTACACAGTGTTAAAGGAATAAAACAGGTATTTATTAAAAGGCCTTCAAAGGATACACCTTGGGCAGTACAAGAGCCTAGCTGAGGCTACACCCAAGATGGACCCTGGCTCATGAGTTTTCACACTTTTATAAGTTTTGGTCCATTTACATGTTGGGGTTAATTGTCCAATTACAGATCCAGGTTGTGAAGCGCCATCCTCCCAGATTGCTCTCCTCACTTCACTGTTTGTACATTTTGGGCCTGAAGCTGCAATGGTGTCCTTGGTTCTTGGGCTAGAAAAGGATTGTTTTGTCTGACTAAACTGTGAGGAGAACTTGCTTACACTTTATATGAAGTTCAGAGTTATATACTAATGCAGTACAGATTCTGGAAAATATGAAAGCTAATCTTAAGGCATCAATCCCTCTTGGTCCAGTCTTGTTCCCTGGTCATCCCAGGGACAGCCAGGAGGAATCATCCACCCCTCTCACCTCCAAGTGTGCCCCTCCAGCCAGGACCCAACATCTCCCTTTGCTGCCTTCACCGTAAGCCTGCACTGCAATTGCTGTTATGTTCTTCATTGACTCCCACCTTCTCCCAGCTGTTTTCCCCTCACATTGGCTCCCTGCTGTTTATCACACACTACTCTGCTCCAGTCACCCTCCATCCACCAGGGTTCAGTTTATACTCCAGCCTTAGCATGCCACTCTGATCCATTGTTCTGGCTAAAACTAAACCAAGGAGTGTGTCCTTGCTTCCTCTTGTGGCTGCAGTGCAGTGCTGCCAGCAAACTCATCAGCCCAAGGACACATTTCCCAGCTGGCACAGGAGCATTCTGGCCAGCCTGAGGAAGCCCAGCTGCCTCCTTTCATAAGTTCTCCTGAACTAATGCACACCCACAAACCACATTTGGATGCAAACTTCTCCAGATTCTAGACCAGCTGTCCAGTACCACCAGTGGTTTTAAAATCCTGCCTGGTGCTTTTCATTCAAGGTGGCATTCAGTGTTGTGGCCCAGAGGATGTGCCCCAAGTACAGGTCTGTGCAGGGAAAACAGCATCATTTGCTTGGCTATAAATACCCCATGCAGTGTGGTTATTCACATAATCATTGACTATCTCAACTGGGAAAGGATCCATTAGGATCTTCAACTCCCTGCTATTCACAGAACTACGAAAAAATGAACCATATAACCAAGAGCATCATTTAGACACTCCTTGAACTCAGCCAGGCTTAGTGCCATGGCCACCTTCCCACAGCCTGTTCAGTGACTGACCACCCTCCCAGTGAAAAATGCCTTTCTAATGTCCAATCTGAACTTCCCCTGCTACAGATTTGGATGCAAGCAAAGCTAAGACTACACCAAAAGGAGTGACAGTGTACCTGCCATCATCCATTTCTCAGCTGAGTCAATTATGCAATCAAAAGGATTAATTTAAATTATGGATTAACTGGCCTCAGTTCACCTGTGGCAAATTAGCAAGCACTCAAATTACTTCGTTTTGGCAGAAAAACTGCCTTCAGTAAGTCAGCAAAGATTTTTCTGAAGAGTAACAAAACTGAAGAGCTACAGACCAGATTTTCAGCACTGGAGAGCTGAACCCATTTCCAGCTGAGCTTCATAGGGGACCAGCTTAAATAAGAAACCTAGCTGGGATGTTTGAGGGGGAAGTGCAGACCTGAAGTGTATGGAACCTAAAACCACCCAGATGCAGGAGACACACAGCGTGAAGATGCAAGTACAGACAAGCTGTCTGAAGGGAGTCTGTGGCAGATGTGAATGGCACCAGGGAATTCTAATTTTGTTTCATCCCTGAACATTCACTTGACAGATTTCTGCGCAGCCAGAAGGATCCCCATCTTCTTAGCAAGTCTTCAATGGCTCAGAAGGCTGAGATGCTTTTGTTATAAAATGCAGCTTTAATGAGTGTAGGACAAGGGACCTAAACAAAGAAACAAGGAACCACCATCTGATTGCGGAGAAATAAGACTAAACAATTTACAGAAAATCAAACCAGTTCACAGCACAGTGTCTCATTCTCTTTTAGGGGCCAATGTTTTCCATTCTCTGTGCAAACAGGAGGACACAGTGTTTCCCAGGAGAGGCATTTTCGTGCAACCGCTATTAGAAGCAATTGGCCAAGTCCAAAAGACTTTAAAAGTCAGCCCTCTTCTCCACCCACCTCACTCCCCTTATGGTAAAAACTACTTGGACTGGCTTTAGCTCCTCTTTTGCTGTGGTTTTAAAAGAGCTCAACAGCCTGATCCACAAACCTTGCCAAGCAAGGGCAGAAAAAGTACAACCGCCTCTTGTCAGCATCTCACCAGCTGTACAGATGAAAATATTCCCCGCTCTGACTTTACTGCCCAGTAGCAACATCCCAGGGCCTGAAGCCATTCAAGCAGACAAAAAATGCATCACAGGCAGCAGTCTAAAACATTCAGAGCTCATCTCATGGTTTTCTCCATTTGCAGCTTCTTTCCTTTCTGCACACTGCACTTCATGATAACTGGACAGGCAGATTATATTAAAGCTCATGCCTACTCTGTCAAATGATTTCTCATCAAGTCTCAGCAGGCTAATCATTCCTTGAGGCCTCTTCTGGAGTGTTTTATCACTTTTTGCGAATCCATTAAGGAGAACTTAAGTGAAGTGCTGATCTGGCAGGGCCACTGAGCACACAAGCTGGAGTGAGTGGACAGCCCAACACACATGTGAGAAATGAGGGCTTCAGACATTCTCTATAAATGAGACAAGACCAACCTTTATCCATTTCTTTGGCTGTAAAAACCAGCCTAGCAAAACGACAAAAGGTGTTTTCTAAAATAACATCCTGCCTTCCTGAAAACAAAAGAGCAAGTCTGACAAGAGCTGCTTGATGTTACACAAAATATTCCTGTGGAATTCTCTGATCTTCTCTGCCTGAAATCTGGAGAATACCACAAGCAGCCACCAATTACCAGCCACTGTAGCTTCTGTTGATCCCTGCTTTAACCTGCTTCCACAATAGCCAAATTCTTCCATCAACAGATCTGTAGCTTCATCCCTGACCTCTGATCCAGCCAGCGCCTCTCTGGGTATTGTACACAGCTATCAGATAACAACAATTGACATCCAGCCTTCCTCCAGCCTCGGGGTAAAAGCCATAACCACTGGGGCATGGCAGACCCCCAGATGAAAAAATTAATGTGCTTTTTCTGCAGTGCCTTGCAGAGTTAAAGGAGTCATTTATCCAGACATGAAAGCTGAAAGAAAGGTCCAAAAAGCTTTTTTTTTTTTGTTTTGAAGCAAAAGAAAACACCCCTTGGAATGGCAGAACCAGACACTTCACTCAGTAATAAAATTTATAGGCCCAAAAGCAGGATCAGACTTACACTACCTAGTGTTTGGTTTGAAAAAATATACATTTTGAAGCCTCTTCTACTGTGAAAGCAGAAGAAAGCCTTGAATACTGGTCACCAGAACTATCAGGATTATTTTGAGAGTATTGTATTCATCTCATTACTGTAAATGTTTTAGAAACATTTTTGTGCTATATTCTACTCTGCCTCCCTATGTTGTTTACAAGTTCCCATCTAAGCCTTTAAAATACTACAGGCAGTGTGAGTTTCTGGAATCAGCCAAAGTTTCTGGAATCATTCTCATTTTAAAGACAATTTAGATGCCTCTCAATACTTTCAAAGTGCTACAATGAGAGAAAGCAAGATCAGCTTTGGTTTAGATTATTAACATAATATGATTGCAGTGCACTCAGAAATGGTAAAAAAATCAACTCTCTTTCATTCCCAATTGCTCAATTCAGTTTGAAACCACAGTAAAAATGTAAGCAAATCTTGTGAATAAGGTTTTCATTTGAACTTGACAGAGAGCAAACATCTGTGTTGCTATTTATTTACACACACACATATAAATACATGCAGTTTTCATACTTATATATAATACACATGCTCATTATTTTACCTGGTTGCTTTCTAACAGTAACTGTTCCTATGCAAGTCTTGGAAAAGGAGAAGAAAGAGCAGCTGAAGCAAGACCAGGCCGTGGCCTCACCACAGAGCCCAGGGAAAGGTCTCTACAGGCACATTAAACCTCACAAAGTGGAAAAGCATTGTATTTTCCCTCCAAAAACTCAGAAATGCATTGCATGTTCTTAGAGACTGCACCATCTCAGGACAAAACCAAGACTACTAAAAATCAAAACCATGCTTGGATGCCACAAGTTGTTTTTCTGTGTCCTGTAGTGTTACATAAGCATCACCAAAAAAAGAAATTACTTTGCCTGTCTTTAAAGCAATATTCTCATCAGGGAATTCTGCAGGTAAAAGCTTGGGGAAATAATAAGTCCAGTATGGACCTGCAAGAAGGCCTGTCCCCCATGAGGCACAAAAAGTTGCTGGACTCATAAAACCATGAAGAAAAAGGTCAACACATTTTAAAATACGCCCCTTCAGCCTACTGGCTAAAATCTCTGAAATGGTCCATCCCCAGAGCACCCCCAGAGCCTTCCTTCCATCAGAAGGAATCAAATGGTTCAAGGACAAAGCCTTGCCAGGTAAACCCTGGGAAAACTCAGGTCAGTGATCACAGAGAGCAGGCGTCACATCAGGGGCTCCTCTGCCCAGGAGGTACCAACCTGTAAAGTGGCTCCCCACAAGGGACTGAAACAGTGACCAACTCGACCTCCTCTGGCTGAAGAGAAGACAGCACAACACCTTCAAGCACTCACAAGTTCCAGCCCTGACCCACTTGGCTCCATTCCCTTCCCCAGCTTTTCAGAGGAGCAGAAGGAAAGCACAGGCTCAACCCACAAACCTGCCCTTTTGTAACTGTAAGAATTTTATGGTGTGGGAGAAAAGCTTCAGTACCTGCTGTCCTAGGAACAGAAGATCCTCCATGAGCCTTAAAGTCACTGCAGGACTCCTCACAGCAGATCACAGACCCAGAGCAGAGCTTCACATCTGGGGAGAGAGAGTTTGGCAGGACAAGGCTCCATGTGGGGAGGGGACTGAGGGGACATTTCCTACCAACCCAGAGGGTCACCCGCACTCTGCCAGGGCTGTCTTGAAAAGGTCTAGAGAAGCGGGTTTGGTTTAGTTTTCAAAATCTAGCCTTTCAAACTGCACCAACAGAGGCCGTCCCCATTCCCCAGTCCAACCTAAGTAACCTGAATCAGCCCATAAGCCTTCAACAAACTCATACCTGTGTCCTGAAAGCTGCTCACTTGAAGCCTAAAGAATATGACAGACACTCTCACCTGCCCATCTCACCACTGCCAACCAAAGATCTCTTTAAAAGTCGTTCCAGTCTCACCCAGGGCACCAGCAGATTTAATTTTCCCTGACTTTTCTCATCTGCCCAACTTCTCCATTAGCAAGTTAACACTCAATGCTCAGCCTGCTGTCCTTCAGAGGATCACAAATCTTTCTTTAACATATGGTGGGTCCTGAAGGTACTGTAGTTGCTATTTTACACAAAGAGACAAGCAAAGGCGGAAAATTCTAAAGCTTCTAAATAACTGTGAAACTGAAGTAATTTTCAAAAGAGAACTGGACAGTCCAGAGCTGAAGTTAACCTTGCACGTCCTTCAGTCACATCTCACAATGAAACACCCTCAATTCACTTCAGGCAAGGTCCTCAAAGCCACACAGGGACCTGAAGAATATCACAACAGGACATTCCAAATCTAAAATGCAGAGCTAAATGAGCCATGACTTCTCCCCTCCTCCAACCCAACAGTCCACAGGAACCAACTTTTTCACCAAAAGAAGGTTTTTGGGTACCTCAAGTTTCCTTTCCTCCGTGCTGAGATCCAGACATTGTGGCCAACCTGAACCTCTCAGCACTGATGCCTGTGAAGCCCCCTTGGGTCTGGGGAGTCCTGGGCACAGCCAGCTCTCCTCAGCTGGCTCTGGGGTCCGTGTGAGGGAGCAGCCACTCGAGTTCCATTTAAAGATGTGGCTGGGGCAAGAGGGTGTGGCTGGGGTGGCACCAAAACAGCACTCGCTGCCAGGGCAAGGTGGTTGCAACCTCTCCCTGTGGATAGAGGCACTGGGTTTGGACTCTGCCTCCAGGGCTGGTTTTGATTTTTATCCAGAGATGTTTTAATGCAAATTATATAGTAAGCAGCCTTGGGAATGCTGCCAGATACCTGCTCCCCACCTCCCTCAGGTAGGAAACAGTCAGGCCCCCACTTGCTTCTCCTCTCTGGGTCTGTGAATCCTTCTCTGCACCATGGCACAACTTCAATAGGAAGGGCTGAGAGGTTGCCTACAGCCTGGGAAGGGACAGGTGGATTTGAATATCCCTTGGGAGAAGGAGGACCCAAACCCAAGTTCGACCACTTCTGAGATGAATATTAAAACCATTAAGTTATTATATGAAAACCACCACACCAATCATTTGTATCTTAAGCAGCAAGTGCAGGGCTGTGAGCTCAGACCTGAGCAGCAGGGGCAGGTTTGACTCACCTGGCCGGGTTTGGAACTTGCAGAGTGTGGGAGCTGCTCATGGGACACAGCGTGAGAGCTGGCATGGGGATACAGGTGGGAAAAGGGGATTCATGGGGATACAGGTGGGAAAAGGGTCTCCAGGAGCCTCCAAACACCAAGGAAAGGACTGTGGAGGGAACTAGATCCGCAAACAACATCTGCTCCCACCATTTGAAGTCCTCACCTCACTTTAGGCTAAAATGTCAGACTGATATCTCTCTTATCACCACCAAAGTGCTTTTACCTTGAATTTTTAAGCATTTGTTTAAGCTGAGGTTAAAGAGAGTCTGGGCTCCTTGACTGCTAAGCAGATCATAAAACCCTCTGGAGTACAATAGGCTATAGAAAGTTTTCTAAGTTTTCCCAATGACTGAGTGCCTAGTTACCTTCTTGCACCTTCTTCATCCTCAAACTAAAAGAGCTTAGCAGCAGAAGTTTGACTAAAGGCATTTCTTAAAGGAATTTTGAGAGTAGTTGTTAAAAACACATTGTTAGCCAATGTGTTTTTATCACAACCCAACACAATAAAGTATCAGCTAGCTCTACATTTTATTGTTAGGAAAAAGGCTTTAATTAAAGAGCAAGTCTACATGTGTGTTTTTAAATAGTGTGAGCCTGATTTTCTTCAAATTCTTTAGATACACATTTGAAAGAAGAGAAGGGCAGGCAGCACTATTTGGAAGTTACAAATAAGTATTTTGAGAAAATAAACACATTTTAATCTCACAGAAACAGACTAACCCTAAAAATAGGAGGAATGAGGTCAAAAAGTTATACTTTTTGACAAAACAGAGGAGGTATCCCTCTAAATAGGGATAGATTAATAGGCTGAGAAAATGGAAATATTTACAATTCATTTTAGATATTTAGCAAGATAATTTTGTAGGTAGATGTGTACAAGACCTCCAGAATTTGTTTCAGGCCCATTCAGAAATAAAATCTGACACAAGACTTTGATTTAGATTTCAGACTCATCTTGGTGACACAGTCATTAGTTTATCCAGCAGCATAAAAAGTGAACAGCAAGTGCCCTAAACTTCCTCCCACAGACTAAGAAAGTGAGAGGTAAAACTCTCTGTCATTCCACGCTGATGATTTTTAGACAGAATTTCCCACTCACCTTAGCAAGGTGATAATTAAAAAATCTGTGCCAAGGAACACAACCTCCTCACTGGCCCCCCGCAGCTCTGAGCACTCCTGCTGCTGGAATTTCATATCCTGTATCTAGAGCATCACAAAGTGCTGGGGACACTTGTGTTAGCACAAAGTACACAGTTGCACAGAGATTAAATTCTTTGGGAGTCCTTTTTTTTTTTGAATTTTCGTTCTAAGGAAAAAGAAGAGGGAATCCTGCATTTTGCTAAGTCTGAACATAAGGACACAGACACAGCTTATGATCCATCCAGCCAAGCACCTGGTGGCTACAGAAGAAATTCCTCCCTGCTGTGTCGCCAGTGGCTTGCTACAGTTATTTTTTTCAGCATTTGCAGTGGTGTGGGAGCTTCACAAAGTTTAATATTGCTTTTTTCTTTTAGAGAGCAATGCCAGCCAGTCCTCCTTGCACCATCACATAATTTAATCAAGCATCCAAAAATTAATTACACCACATGCCAATACAGAGTGCAGTTTTACTGGCCCTAAATCAGGGTTGGGTTGTGCTTTTGTAACTAGTACTGTCTCTAGATATGCTCAACTTGAATGAGCTGTACCCTCTGCCTGTTGGGAGGGATTTCCCACGTGCATTTCACAGGATGGATCCCCACCTCACAGGGGATATTTGAGCTCAGGCTTTTTTTTTCCCCACAGAACACCAAGGTGCAGATCAGAGCTTGCCTGATATCCACAGCAGTTGCTGTATTATCTGTCAGTGTGTGTTCTGCACCACAAAGAAAGAGAATCCAGGCTGCAGAAAACCCTGCTGCACACACCATCACCTTCCTCTGAATCCTGCTGTGAGAAAAGCCTCTGTGCCCACTGAGCCACTCTTGCCAGCATGAGCTGCCGCCCAAACCCAAGGCTGGCACCACCACCGCCCTTTTTTCAGAGGCAAGCAAGCTCCCATTGCCCTGCATCCCTCCTCTTTCACATCTCAGTTGAGAATTTTCCTGCCTGGCACTGGAGCTCAGTGTTGATTTAACTCCCCACGATTTGGCAGCGTTTGTTTTCTCAGACTGACCACCATCATTCTTGTGGAAAGAAGCAAAAATCACGTGAGGAAAATCCAAAGCTCCCACACAGCACTGTGGAGCTCTTCTAGAGCCCTCAGCAGCCTGTCCTTCCTCAGCAGCCTGTCCTTCCTGCCAGCCTACAACACCTCCCAGCCCTTCAGCCCAGCTCCTGGGCAGATGTTCCAGTGAGAAGGACATTCACTGCAGAGCTTCATCAATGACACAGTTGCTTCTGTGGTTGCAAAATACAGCCAAAATCTGAAAAAATATCCCCTCTAGTTCACACTTCTGTCTAGGTCAGACACAAAAGATGCTCCACGTAAGTTAGAGATTGGGTGTTGGTACAGCACTCAGTAGCCCTAAGAAGCAGAAACTCCCAATGAATGCTAAAAGGACAGCTTCTACTCGGATTCAAGCTATGTCCCTAGACAGAAAGGGTGGTTCATCAGGAGACTGGTCTGGCCTCTGAAACAAATGCATCAAATTTTAAATATTACTTGATTTGATTCAAATGGATGCCTTTTCTGGGCCTGGCACTAACCAAGATAAACCTGCGTGCTTCAAACAAGAAGCAGCACCAGAATTGCAAATGTCTTTTCCATAGACCAGGGCAGCAGCTCACCTTTTCTCTTCTGATACAGCCAGAGAGTGCCCAGAGCCCTCCCAGTAGATCCCCTGACTCTCAGAACAGTCTCTAGGATGTATTATAATAGTATAGATCTAAAATGGTTATGTGGGTCACTGAATGCATCTTCCACTGATTTGTGATGTGTTTCAAGAACTTTACAACCAAGAAAACAACATGCATCAAGCAATGAAAATGAAGGAATTTTTTTTTCCTATGTGGATTATATAAAAAATTTTGGCCCACTTAAACAGACATCCTCAATTAAAATTGTATCTGGCTACAATGAGATAGTGCTCTTCTTGTGACTGATTCATTATTGCACAGACTTGATTTTTAGTATGAGAAAAAAAGGGGAGTCACTGGTATGGAATTGTTTCTCAGATAAAGTAAGGAAAACTGATATAACAAAAGGGAAGAATTCCTTTAACTATGGCTATATGGGGGATTTTGTCAACCTGACTATTCTGCGACAGAAACAACCATGAACTCTTCTCTCTCAATGATTGTCTCAGCCATCTCTCTGAAGATTATGAGCAAAAAATTCCTCTGTACCTTCCTTCCTTTAATGAGGGCTATGGGAAACAGCAGAGACATCAGACACTTTACATGCTTACCTCTCCCCATATGTCCCACAGATGCCAAAATTTAAACATTTCCTTTCCCTGATGTCAAAATAAATATGAAAAAGGATTTTCACAAACATAAAAGAGAGAGGGAAGGGAAAATTGGGCAGGTTTTCAGTGGATATGATAGATAATTCAGATGTAACCCAAAAAAAATTGTTTTAGAATCTAGCTCAGTTTTCAGGATGAGTGACACCGCTGAACAAGGGGGGAAGGCACAATAGGTGGTGTAACAAGAGTAGGACAGCTGTCTCCTGACATGTAGGCAGAGCTGAACAAGCTTTATGCATTCAGGGACCAGACAGTTCTCTGGCAGCATTTGAGAAACACATGAAACACATGAAAAATCTGAGTGCCATGGTGCCAGCAGGAGGAGAGTCTGGACACAGTGATCACAGGGGTCCTTTCCAACCTGTGTTTAAATCTCTTGGCAGAGAAACCCTGTGTGCCTATGACCATTCTTGCAGCTTTCATATGTCTTATTTCTACTTCTCCTCTATTCCAGACACAGTTATCACACTGTGCAACACTTGGATACATTGTGGATTTGCACACAAACCTTTTTTGGTTTTATTTTAGGTCTATTTAAAGTCTTTTACATCCCATTTACCATCCTGATCACTCCTAAGGATTGAGCTGATACATTCCAAGAACTACTCACAATGACAACAAGATATTTTCCTGAGTGGTGACATCTCTGTGGATGCCTGTGTACGCTTCTTTTCCCTTTCTGCATTACTATGCAGATGTCTGGGTTAGGTGAGAAAATGGAGAATATTCACAGCCAGTTTTAATTTTAACCTACCTTGAAAATTTCTTACTGGTGAGTTTGTCCATTCTCCTTTTTTCCCTAGAGCTTTAGTAGGTAATTTAACAATAGAGAAACCAGCAGAGATTCATCACCACCTGGTGATGTCCTGCAATTTGAAAAAGGATGACTCAATCCCCACCCTCTGTTTTGCCTTTACCTAATTAGAACCATGACCAGTTCAAAACTCCAGGAACACATTTCCTTTTATAGCTTGACTGTTTAGGGGGTTTGATGACAATTGCTAAGGGACCTTGAAGTTCAGCTGTGCCTTATGAGCTGAATCATCTCTGCACAAGGGCTGCTGGGCTGCAAAATACACAGAAATACGACAGCTTCCTTCTACAAAATTCATTTTTACATTGACTCAATATGTCATATTTACAGGTCTTCATTTTATTTTCCATAAATAAAATGGAAATCAACCAGGGCAGGCTCAATTTACCAGTGTAGCCAGCCCTTTAAACATCAGTTGCATTTGCCACCTTCACTTGCCACATCAGTTATTTAGTTCATTTCAAAGGAAACCATTAATTTAAAAACTCCACATTTGGGACTCTTGGGTGGCTACCATGGCTACCACCTATTTTTATCAAAAGTATTACGCATTTATCCAATTGTTCTAAACCTGTTCTGCTGACACTTCAGTTTAAAACACACTTTTAAATGCTTCCAAATACCAAAGTTTTCCAGAAAAGAGAGTTCCCTGAGATGTTTTATAATGAACAGCAAAGCAAAGGTTTATTTAGCCTTGCTGTAACAGCCCTGTGTACTTCGAGTGTTCTTATTACCCTGCAATTGCCTATCAAGCCTGCTGATGGACAGGCTCCCTGCCCTTCATGTGTTTGAAGGGGTTTTCTCATTGTTTCTATGAGTTTTGCAAGTTGCTCCTCAAAACTGATTTCACCTGCCTTGTTTAACTTGCCTTATTTAACTTGCCTGTATGCTCTTTTCTATTTTCTCTGTTCAAACACAACCTCCACTTTCTGAAAGATGTCTTTGCACTCCTAGCATCATTCTGCTCTTCAACTGAACACCACCAGCTTTTCAGAGCCCTCCTCAATCCTTTTGATGGAAGAGGATACTCACTTCTTTGAGCTCATATTATAAAGTTTTCTCACCAGCTGCCTGTTCTCTGCAAGTATCTTACCCTTCTAGCTGCTCCTTTGAACAGCAAAATTCATATAATCATTCATATATTTACCTATTCCACCTCTTAAAGATTGTATTGTTGGCACAGGGACAAGAGGACTGAGTTTGTTGTGCCCATTGCTCTGGGTTAAAATCAGCATTGTCCTTTCCCCATTACATTAAATCACAGAATCATAGAACAATTTTATGTTGTTTCACACCCCTGCATTGCTTTCCCTGGTGTCTCTAACATCAAGGTCTCTCTCCTTTTCTGATCCTCAGTTCAGTGTCTTTGGTATTTCTCCATTCACCTCTGCAGAGCAAGGCCCTTTCTTCCTTTGCACTCCACTGACCTCTCTGGATAAGAAGCATCTCAAACAAACACCAGTCTTTTCTCCAAATTAAATTGCCCCACTTGCCAAGGCAAGGGCAGCCCATATTTCCAAAACAGAGGCCTCACATTTCCTCAGCAGCATTTTGATGGAGAATTTTCCAGACAGTTTCATGGCCACGTTTCAGTCATCACTGCGCAATGATACCAATTTCAAACACAGTCAACACCAGCATCAACACTGCCACCTCCACACCTCCCCAAGACAAGAAATTTATTCCTCCAGCCATTTTTTCCTTTGTTTCCCACCAGAGAACTGAAGTTCCCTGGAAGGGCAGTTTCTTCACACCTCCAGGATAGTTTGGATGACAAGCCTAAGAAGATTAGCTTTTGTAATGCTTCCTAAAAACCACTGTAAGGAGGATCACTGACATGGATGACTGATCTTCATCCAGGAGATTCTAGCATTGTTCCACTATCTCATGCATTTATTAGGATTTCATTTCCTTCTGGAGCCTCAAGGGAAGTTTCATAATCAGCACACCTGGTATGTGTAGTATAAATAATGAAGGGGATGCCCTCTCTAACGATCTATGCAGAAAGGCTGTTCTGCTGTAAGGAATAGTCTGGATCAGCCTTGCTAGAAGAAAGAACTATTAGGATTATGAGATCCTTTCCATTTCCAGACTCAAACAACCTCACGAACATTTTCTGAACCAAATGGAGTCAAGGTAGAGGGACCTACTCAATCAGTGTGTTTATGAGTTGTTTCAACATTATTCTTTCTATGCTGTCAGCATAAATGGTACTTTGTCACCATTTTTCTAGCCCGCAATTTAATTTATGGCTTGCCTTAAGAAAAAAGATCATGACACCAATTTAGCTTATAATCACATCAAGAAAAACAGTTTATGTGACAAATCTGGCAATAAGCCAGCACTACAAACTGGTTTGCTGACAAAAATACTTAGGGCAGGCCATGTAAAAGAGGATAGAGATCATGAGATGCCTTCCACACTTGGCTTTATCTGTTCAGTAATTTGCAAGGGCAGTATCTGATACAGCCCAGGCTGTCATGGTCTCTGGTGGTTTTTCTCACAGAAATTAAGAGCATTAAAGTCCTCACAAAGTGGACATTACTACAAGAAGGAATTACATTATTATCACAAATGGATAAAATACGCAGGACATACAAATCCATGTCTGACAGCTCACCCTAACATGGTGGTAGCATCTGCACAATTTTGATCTGAAAGAGCACTTGTGATTGGTTTGGGGGTTTTTCCCCTGAAAGTAAAGCCCCTCAGTAGCTGGACATAGATGGTACATCTAGAAACTTTCACTTTAATGCTTTATGCCTTTCTCTGCCTTACCAAAATAACCCTTTGTTCTGAAATCTTCTTTCTGCTACCTTTGATCAATCCCTTGTCTTCATCTGTATTTATTACTTACTCTACAGATCCCTCATTGGAAATATTTCTTTTTTTTCCCTAAATCCAATCTCAAGTTTTACTTTAAAGCTTCTAAAAAAACTTCTATCATATCACGTGCTTCACTTTATGGTGCCATCTGTAACTAAAGTACAGCACAGTAAATGACATATTTGTGATTTGGAATCCAGTTTTACGGATAACAGAGGTTAAGCAGCTCATTTAAATATGCCTCTTTGATACATAACTGAAATAGATTCAAACACTGAGATTTGCTCACCATCATTACTCCCATTTTCCAACACATTAATTGGATATAGGAAGTCAAATCAAGAAATTCATCTTCTCATCAAGGACTGTGTTTTAAATTCTGATTTTTTTTTTTACAGCTGAAAAAAATATAATGAATCATTTGGCACCAGAATATTACCCCTGATATGAACAGCGCCAGATGTGCAACATTGTGTACACACACTCTCACCCTTTCAACTTGCCCACTTACCTCAGGTCCATCTAAAGCTCTCACATGTTTTTCTAAAGCAGATTTGAAAGACCTATGGCTAATTAAATCTATTGCTATTAGTGTGAGTAGTCCATACTTAAATTAAATTTTTTAAGAAGTTATGAACCATAAGCACATTAATTACCAGAGTTTCTCTCCTTCTAGAAGATAATTGGATACCATATTTGGACTGATGAGGCACATCCTTACACCTGCATGTTGCTTCAGGGGGACTCTGCTTGCATGCAAGGGTTCTCTAGACCCTCCAGTCTCAGCATGATAAAGTATCACAGGATTACAGTCATTCTGCCAAGACAAGGACTCACCCTAACCTTCTGACTTTGTCTTGGTAACACTGAAACCTTACCCCTCAGTTCTGAAAAAGAGAAGGAAAAAGTTACCAAGGCAGAAGGGTCCAGGCACCCCATGGTAAAATTCAGTATTTGGTTTCAGTGCAGCAGGATGCATGGGATGTGTTAAACCCATTTCAGAAGGCTCAGCAAAAAGTGGGTTTCAGTGTAGGGGGTGGTAACAGGTGGGCTCTGGGCATGTCTGCAGTGAACAGCCCACCAGTAAATCTCCCCAAGCTGAGCAATATTTTCCCCTCTTTGAGAAGTAAATGTGTGATTAGAAAAGGCACAGAATGGATTTTCTTCCACAGAACAAGCACTTGAGAGCTTCAGGTGCTCTGTGCAACTCAAGACTCACCTTTCTCCTCTGCATGCCCCAGTGGGATCCCCTGCCCTGTCCTGCTCCCCTGAGCCCAGTTCCTGCTCTGCAGGGCACAGCTCTAAGTGGTGCACAGCCCCAGCCCACTGACACAACTGTGAGTGGGGACTAAGGGGTTAACCCACCTCGCAGGCATACATTAAACCTTGCTGAGAGCATTCCACAGAAATACCATCCCAGAAGGAATAGCCAACCTGACAAACTCTGTGTCTGGGCAGCACACAAATCCACTAGCTTTTGAGGGCAGCAGCAATAGGGCATTTTGTGGGGCACTCAGGAACCTTAGAAAGCCAGGGCACAGAAATTTTGCCATTGTATGGACAGCTGCAGGGGGGAAAAAAGCCCTGGAAAGCCATTTATACAGTATTAGCTGTGAAAGATGCACTCTGCTTTAAGCAGACTAATTTCGAGTTCTACCACCTGTTTAAAAGGCAAAATACTTCCTCATTCCTTCAAAAAGCTGTGGCTCTGTCCCCCCTTCTCCCTGCACACACCTAGAGGAGAGCACAGAACCTGTGGCTGTGAGTATCCCAGACACTGATCCCTATCAGGCTGCACAAACCAGAGCCTGAGCAGCCTCTCAGGAGTTTGCTGTAAAAGCAATTGGAACTGCAATTAACAACAGTGCATCTTAGCACAGGGAAAGACTTCTAACTAGAAGCTAATTAGGAGGGCAAACACTGAAGCTTGTTAGCTGAGATGCTAATGAGAATTATACTTGAGTGGCAGCAGACTAGCTATTCAGAGTTAATTAGAAACCTCAGCTGATAGTATATTGCTCTTAAGAGCTTTCAAAACAAACAACTGGAAAAACTGTCCTGCAGCTAAGGATCCAGCATGCCGCGTTGAGTAATTCATGGGCAGCCAGAAGATTACACTGAGGCATCAGGGTAATTTAACAGCATGTGGAAATGGAGGAGAGGAGGTTTTTAGGAGGTGCTCCCCTGGATTTTCAAAGGTTCTGCTCATCCTCATCCGTGGGTGGCAGCCCTGCCCCTGCATCACACAGAGCTGGTGGAAACAGCACCCAGCTGCACAGAGGGTGAGCAGGGGAGCTGCCACATGCCCAAAGTATCCTCACCAGCCTTGTGCAGAGTGGGATAAGGACCTGGGCTGGCTCAAGAGCACCTGGCAGCTTTCCTATCCCATCCCCAGCCTCTCCCACCCCAGCCTCAGCTCTCCTCCAGGACCGCTGGGAGTGCACCAGGTGAAGCTGCAGCTGTGTGCAAGTTGCTCTCACCATGCCTTTGCCTTCCTGGGGCACAGGAGGGGTTTAGTATCCCCCTCTCTTTGTGCAGTGAGGGGACAAAGAGTAAATCAGGGCACTTAGAGGGGAAAAACCTGTTAAATGTAACGTGGCTGCAATGGGGATGGTGAAGTGTGGCCTTACCTGGGCTGAGTTGCATGGCTGATTCCTGCTCTGAGCACAGCCAGGGAGGCTGAGCAAAGGGGCTGAGTGTTTAAATGTTTCCTCTGAGCCTGATTGGAAGCACAAGAGCCAGTCAGGGGCAGGGGAGAGGCTGCTAAACTCAAAGTAGGCTGCTTGTTTCAGGAAAAGGTTGGATACTGGAGAACCTCCACAGTGCGCTCATGAAAACATTCAGTCTCACAGAGGAGAGAAATGCTCCAGAATAACTGGGGGATTTTCAGTTTTGCAGAGGCCCTGTTTGCACTAAAACTTGCAGCAATTTAAGCAAAACCTGGGTTTAATTCTATTTATTGAAACCAATTGCAAACTCATGTGGGTACTCTTAAACAGATTCAGCTTTTCCAAAAGAACACTGCGAGTCAGATTTCAATTAAAGCACAGAGGAGCATCCACAAACGGTTTTACACCAGTGTAATTAAGTAGATTTTAAAGTTTAACTTTAGTTCAACTAACAATTTCAAAGCTTAACTTAAAACAAATGTGACTTTTAATGCAGATGGGACCTGGCAGTCACTGGCTGTTGGAATATGGGAGGGTAGGGAGCTTTGCATACTGAAATCTCCCTGTGAGAGTCCTGGGAGTGAATAGCTGTAAATACACCCTTCACACAAACCTTTAAGTATCTGCAGTAGTCAGTGTGAAACAATAAAAATTAAGAGTAGACACTAACACTGTCAACTATAATCCATACATCCATTTCTTTCATAAAGGAAAAAAAATCCTGGTGCATGAGCAGTATCCTGAAGAGACAAATTTGCTTCACTAGAGCTTTGGGAGCCCTCATTTTCACTCAGTGTATTTGAAGCAAGAGTCCTGGATTGTGGTTATTCAGGTTTAACAGGATTTGGAAATGCTGGCTGAAGCTAGAGGCAGAATTCCCCCCACACCAGAGGGATGCAGCTCTGGGCTTGACCACGCTGCAGCTGGCTGGAGACCATCCCAGCCCCAGCCAGAGGCTGGGCTCAGCAGGAGCAGCCCACAGTGACCAGGACATGGTGGGGGGTTTCACAAAACCCATTTCAAAACCCTTTCCAAACTCACCAGTGGCTGGTGCCTGCCATCCCAGAGCTGGATGCACAGCCTGGGGTCACCTTGCACAGCTGCTCTGGGTTTGGTGCAAAGTGTAATAAGCTGCTTGGCAACCCAAACCAGGCTAAATAAAAGCAGCAGAAAAGATTTAAGTAACTCATATTAATGCTTCAGAGAAGATTTACTGGTGAGTAACTGAGGGTAGGGATGGTGGTACCTGCAGGCAGTGCTAACAAACTGCCTGGCCACAATCCAGCCAGCACAGCACACGATGAAAGGCAGCTGCTGTCCTCTCCACCCCTCATCACCCAGGGCTTCTGGTGGATTTCCCCTGTGTGAAAGAATGTGAAAGGAGCCTTCCCAGGGCTGCAGCCCAGCTTGGAAGCAAACCAGGGTGAGGCTCTGGGTGTTCCTAGGGTTTGTACTGCTGACAGCAAGCAGGTACAGCTGCAGGGACAGGTGGGCAGAGCTTGGGTTTGGCCATAGCCTTGTTGGCATCTGTCTGCCCTTTGTGCCCATCCCAGTGCCTGCAGTGGGAGGCTGGGACACTGCTCTCAGACACAGCTTCATCCGCAGGGTGTGTGTCTCCAAGGAGTGCTGGACAGTAATTCCAGTGCCTGAGCTGACAGTAAAAAGTAGTTACCCATAAACTGACCACTAAAAGGTGAGTTTAGCTAAGACTGATCCTTTTCTCAGAATCAGGGCTAAAAACTGAGTTCTCTGGTAACTTTATGCTACCTTGCTAAGCAATTTCCTTGCTCCTCAGACTCCCCAAACACAGCAATAATTCTCCCCCATGGATTCAGGAGGGTGGCACAGTCGTTTAACATCCTAGCAAGCAAACTGTAACTTTCCCCATTTGTTAGGTGTGCTTGTTGCAATCTTCCCTCTGCAGGGATAAATGTGCAGCTTTAACCCTGAATTTCATCTATTTCCTTGACTGTGAATCCCTTTCAGTATTGCTAACTTCACACTGGCTTGCACACAGCATCCAACTCCACAAGAGCCCAATTTTCCTTTCAGGCTGATGATCTCCTGCTGCAGCAGCATCAGCTCCCCCTGCCAAGAAGCCCTCCCTGCCAGCCCTCCTCTCCTGGCCCACGCTGTACACCTGCAGCAAAACTACACAATCTGTGGCAGATTTTACCTCTTTTTCTCCCCCAGAACTGGGCTGCTGCTTGGCTTGCATTGCAGCTCCCTGGGGATCAGTGTTTTAGCTCTGCAGGACATACTACCCCAGGTCTCTCTCTTGTAATGGTTTTAATTTTTCATCATGCTCAGAGCACTGCCTGCTGTCTCTTAAGCTTTCATATGCACTGGGGAATTTCTGTTGCTTGGCAAATATTCATGGGTTTATCAAAGATTATGTCTGGGTTTTCTAATAAAGGGGTTTCTAGTAATGCCTCTGAATTGACTTTTTTTTTTCCCCCTAATTCACAGTCTGATCTCTCACAACTGACATAATGCCCCAAAATTGCAACACTGCACCTTTAATCTTAGATCACTCACCAGTCCTCTTTTTCTTCAGGGAAGAAAAGAGAGAGAAAAAAAGGTAGTATCAGGAGCAGAAGTCTCTTCTTTGTTGAAGTCTTTGGCCTCAGGTCAAGAAGGCTTTTCATGGGAAAGCCCTGCCTTCCCTGGAGAACTTGCATAAAACCCCATTCTCTGCTGCTGCCTTCACCCCTGTGCCCTCCAAAGGCAGGGGCTGTGTCTGTTTTCCTGTGCTGCTTCCTTCCCTCCACATTTATTTTTTGCTAATCAGGTGCAGCTATTGCATCACGCAGGAGGTGACTAAAGGAACTTTCAGCCTAGAGAAACTACTGAATTAATTATGCTGCTTTCACTATTCTATGAATCTAGTATCTGTTTTGTCTGGCTATGTGTTGCTAAAACAATTTGGCCAAGGTTTAACATAGGTAGGTTTCTACTTTCACATGTGTTAAGCAGTGCTGTATTTTTGGCATGACCTGTAATCCCAGCATGCTGCAATTCCAAAACTCCCTGTATGCCATTTATTCTGTCCTTACCACACAACAGTCACACTCTCACTTGATTTTCACTCAGCTTCCTGCAAGTTTCTCTTCTGTCACACAGGCAGAGGCAGTCCCTGGACCCCACCTGTCCATCTCTGCATCCCTGCCCTCTGTGCTGATGGCAGCAGTGCTGCTTTCCCTGAGTATTTCCTTTTCCCTTTCCCTGGCACTGCTGTGCTCTCCACTGATCACTTCTGCTGCTTTGCACTTCTCCTACCTGTACAGTCTGATTCTCCAAGCCACCACTTGTGTCTCTTCTCTAACTTTATTCATGTTATTGCATTTTACCTCCTTGATGTCTTTGTGTCTTGCCTTTGCACAAACACAGGAGCACTACTCAAAGCACTTTCCATTATGTCTCTGAGCTACCTCACAGATTTCCTCTGCTTGCATCCCTTCCTTCCCAGAGGTTCCCCATAGGCCCTGCAGGCTGTGGGAGATGGGCAGGAGAATCCATGTGTGATATTCTGGGCAGAAGAAAGTTTATTGTACCCATGATCTATCAAACAACTGCATCAGTGCAGTGCTGGGGCAGAACCAACACACCCTGCTCCTCACTGGGACTTCTCATCCTGGCCCTGATTCTGTAAGAAGGGCAGAACTGCAGGGATCTCTGGGCTCACATCTGCCCAGTTTATACTTCTACAAAGTAGAATCACAGACATTAGTGAGCTAACATCAAGTTCAAGTACTCTCCAGCATTTTTGCTCAAATTTTTATTCCCCTTAATCACTGCTGAGTTCATCTTGAAGATTTGTGAACATCCTGCATAGCTTGGCCATTTAACTGCTGCTTTTCCTGATTCTTGTTAATACTTGTCAATTTTCCTATCAAAACTCATTAAAGGATTTTTTCCCTTCATTTTTCAAAAATAGGATTTTCCCTTAGCTTGGCAAGTCTATTCCTGTTCCCATCCTAATCCTGCTAGAGAATGTGCATTGCTCATTACCCTTAACAACACATCTACTCTTTTTCTTGCTTTTCCTTTTTCTGCATGTCTGGCAGTTCTGCAGCTTTACTCTTGTAAGCTGAATAAAGCTCAGTTTCTGCACCCATTTCTTTTCCTACAAGTCCAGCTGAGGCAGAAAGCCTAGGAGCCTTCACTGTGCCCTCCACTCACAAAGCAATTCTGAATTTCTGCTTGTCTGCACAGATAGATACAACAGCTCACATTTGTCACTGGGTGCAAGCACAAAAAGGTACCTGCTCCAGAACAACAACTCTGTTTTACTCCTCTGAGCCCAGGCCGTGTATCCACATGGGAGACAAGGTGGTGATCAGCAGCCAGCATGGATTCACTAAAGGAAAATCAGCCTTGACCACCTGACTGCCTCCTACAAAGGAACAACTGCCTGGATGGCTGAGGGGAGAGCAATGGATTTTGTCTGCATTGACTTCACAACATCCTCACAGGCAAACTCAGGAGCTGTGGGCAGTGAGGTGCATTGAGAACTGGCTGAGTGGCAGACCCCAGAGGGTCAGGATCAGTGGCACAGGGTCCAGCTGGAGACCTGTCACCAGTGGTGTCCCCCAGGGTGCTATACTGGCCCCTGTGTTGTTTAACTTGTTTATCAATGACCTGGATGAAGGAACAGATGCCTCCTCTGCAAGTTTCCTGCCAACACAAAGCTGGGAGGAGTGGCCAGTTCCCCAGGGAGCTGTGCAGTCCTTCAGAAGGACCTCAATGGGCTGGAGAGATGGGCAGAGAGGAACCTTCAGAAGTTCAGCAAGGGCAAATGCAGGGTGCTGCTCCTGGGGAGGAACAAGCCCATGGAGCAGCCCAGGCTGGGGGCTGACCTGCTGGAGGGCAGCTCTGCAGAGAAGGGCCTGGGGGGCCTGGTGGACACAAGGTGTCCATGGGCCAGCAGTGTGTCCTTGTGGCTGAGGAGGCAAATGGAGTCCTGGAGTGAGTCAGGAGGAGCAGTGCCAGCAGGTCAGGGGAGGGGATCCTGCCCCTCTGCACAGCCCTGGTGGGACACATCTGGAGTGCTGGGTCCAGTTCTGGGCTCCTAAGGACGAGAGAGACATGGAGACCCTGAAGTGGGTCCAGTGACAAAGATGATGAAGGCTCTGGAGAGTCTGTCTTGTAAGGAGAGGCTGAGGGAGCTGAGCCTGATCAGCCTCAGACTGAGAGGGGACCCCATCAGTGTCTGCCAGGGTCTGCAGGGAGGTGTCAAGAGGGTGGATCAGGCTCTGCTCAGGGGTGCCAGCAGCAGGACAGGAGGCAATGGGCAGAAACTGATGCACAGGAAGCTCCACCTGAATATGAGGAAAAACTTCTTCACTGTTCTGAGCACTGGAACAGACTGCACAGAGGGGGTGTGGGGTCTGTGGAGATATTCAAGAACCATCTGCACACAAAACCATGCCATGTGCTCTGGGATGACCCTGCTTCAGCAGGCAGGTGGGACCAGATACCCCACTGTGGTCCCTTCCTGTGATTTGGTGAGTCTCCTCAACCATGTCCTGAAAGGAAAGTTCTCCCTCTTCAGCACAGAACCCTGTTGCAGCACTCCCTGTCAGAGTATTGTCATAAAAACATTTACCTTTTGCTTGTAAGTTACCACATACTGCAAAAATCCCCATTGAAGTGTGTACAGGAGTATTCCCCAGAATGAAAGGCTCTGTATGCATTTAATAATGAAATGCCCATTTCATGTTTAGAACCAGATGAAAGCACAGATAAGAGCAACTGGAAACAGCTTGGATGTTGCAGCTTCAGCCTGATAAGACTATGCTTTTACCCTACTATTCTAAATGTCTTTTTTCAAAACAAAAATATTTCATAAGGAATTTTATAATAATGGGGGAGCTTTTATGTCCCATCTGAAAGGGCTCCTTGAAACAGATTTAAAAAAAAACATCAAGGAAGACATTAGGACTGCACCTCACTCTTTCATCAGTATATATAGTTCATAATGCACATCAGGTGCCACGGGAACTGCTGTTCAAGGTTAAAGCAAGGTCCCTATGAAAGGGGCAATTACTCTCTAGTGACAGACAAGGAGAAGAAAGTCAAAGCTAAACCGTGCGAGCGGGAAAGGCAGGAGTGCTCAAAGTGAACTGGAAAAGCTGCAAAAGCCTTTACCTCAGGAAGAGGCCACTTCAGCACCTGGCTGTGAATTCAGGTTTTAATCTGTCACCAACAGTCCCCGGCAGGCTGTCCCTCACAGGCAGCTGGCAGGAGCCCCAGCGTGGAGCAGACCTGCAGGGATGGGGGCCCGTGGGCTGGGGGCTGTGCCTGCACTCTGCTGGGCTGGGGAGAAAAGCCTGGCTTCAGCATTCTTCTTCAGTACTAAAAGCACAATAAAAGCATGTTTTTGAAAGGAAAAGGAAAACCAAAGCTCATGTCCAGGAGCACCAAATTTGGTGGAGGATTCAGGAATCCCAGTTCCACCCATGGGAAGGTCTGGAGCCACAAAGGCTCACCCTCAGCGCGGGAGAATGAAATTGGGGAACATTTAGACAAGAGAGGCAAGCACAGGATGGTGTGGGATGCACCCATGGGGCTGAGGAACCTGGCTGATGTCACACAGGCTGTGGCCATCAGAGGAGGTTCCTAGGACTGGAAACAAGCATCACTTCTGTCCCCCAGCAGGAGGATCTGGGAAAACAGTGCATGTCACCATGATATTTTCTGAAAAATCCCTTTGCCAGGATTTTTCTCCTGAGAAGCTGAGAGGCCTCAGAACAAAATGTAAACAATGACTGTCTGCTGCTGTGGAATGCAACAGGTGCATCTTTGATTGGTCCATGTTGGTTGTTTTTAATTAATGGCCAATCACAGTCCAGCTGTCTCAGACTCTCTGGTCAGTCACAAGATTTTATTATCATTCCATTCCTTTCCTTTCAAGCCTTCTGATGAAATCCTTTCTCTACTCTTTTAGTGTAGTTTTAATATATCATTTTCCTATAATATATATAATAAAATAATAAATCAGCCTTCTGAAACATGGAGTCAAGATTCTCATCTCTTCCCTTGTCCTGGGACCCCACGAACACCACTACATGTGCCTGATAAACCTTAATGTTCCAATGAGCAGTGGCACATCAAAATTGTGTAACTTAAAAGAAACACCTTTTCAAAGAAGAAACTCTCTGGAATGTGATCAAGAAACCAAATACGGCAAGAATATTACCTGTGAAAATTCAAATCATCAGATTCTCACTAGAGAAAAATGCAGCAATACAAGGAGATGCAACTCTAACTAGAAAAAGGAGAAAAACTTTTAGTATTTTTGATTTTCAGGAGAAAAAAACCCCAGCATATTTGCTTTCCTCAAGTGGATGAAAGGCACCTGTATAAAAAGAAGAAAGACAGTTCTGGCTGACTCTGGAATAGTAATTTACAGGGAAAATTGTAGTTCAAAGAAAAAATTAAGTATTTATTCTTTTCATAATCAAATATAAAGGAATACTCAAGGTCTAAGTCGAAAGAAAAAGAACACTACTAAGAAGCAGTTTCAAGTTCTGCAACCTTCTTTCAACTTATGTTGGAATGCATGAATAAAAGCCTCTCTGAGTCCCTCAGAGAGAGAAAGGAATGCAGGGATTGAACTGGAACCTTTAGAGAAACTGCAATATATTAAAGCACATACTAATAATATAATATATTAATATAAAACAATAATATAATATATTAAAGTAAGAGTGTAAGTTTTAGTTTTAAGTAAATAGAAATATATCTTAAGTGCCTTAAGACACTGTGTTAGCTAATAAAAAGCCCTAAAGCCTAGTTTAAAGTTCAGTAGTGATATCTTTCACAGAAATAACTTAGCTCCAGACATAATGAAAACACAGCAGAACATTGCTTGCATTTCTAGATGGATAGAACTATTTGTGAGAACAGATAGAACTACCTGGGTAAACTTTGTGTAAGAACTGACACTACTTTCACACATTAGAATTAAGCTCAGAGGGGTGTAGGAAAAGGTTTTAGAATTGTAGTTTTAGCTGATTGGATGATTTATGAATAAAATCCCCCAATACTGGGGTGCAAAAACGGTGGCAGTAGCTTCTGCTGCTGGGAACATCAGGACTCTATGCCAAAAGCTTTTAGCACAGACTTTAATACGCTGAACTCTTTGCCTTCAAGGCTGATGAATTCATGCAATAAACAACTTTACAACAAATGCTCCTGTCTCTTTGCAGACCCAAGACCCACTCCTAACTCAATAAACTTACTATCACAGCTTACTGAAAACGAGTTTCTTTCCCTTGCTGCTCTATAAACACCCAGAGTGCAAGAGAAAGCGCAACACAAAAGCTGGGAGCAACATAAGAAGTGCTCTCACACCTTCAATAACAGGAACCTTCTACATTTTCAGGCATAATATGGTGAAGTGAAGAAAGCCATTGAAGGTGAGGAATGAGAAGATGCTGTTTCCTGCCATCCTTTGGTCCCTGGACTGAATTTTGCAATCACATTACATGAAGCCTCTCTTTCCCAGGAGGATCCATCCTGGCTCTGTCCTGCAACGTCCTTAAAAGTGTCATAAATGTTTCTCTGTCCTTGGGTGCATCACAGTTGTTTGGTCTCCAAGGAGATCTCTTCAAGGTCCACAAACTGCCTGGACTTTGATATATAGTATATGATCTAGCCAGTGATGATATATCATATATTTTCACAGAGAAAAAGTAACGACCTGCAACAGGCAGCAATGAACCATGCAACTGTGGGTGGTTGGGAATTTTTTTTTAAACAAACATGGATACTTTTCCCTGTCCATAACTGGCCCTCAGCAGACAAAAGGTCCTTTACTCACAAAAAGCACACACCAGGCTGCTGCACAAATCCTATCCCTTCTTCTTCATCACATCCTGGAGCTTTAGAGCAGAAAAGCACAAGGGAATAAACATATGTCAGACAACCCTCATCACTATCCCTTTTTGGGCCCTGCTAAAAAGTTAACTTCTAATTATTTTCTTCTGAATGAATGCCCATCTCATGACAGGCTTTGAAAATCTCTTCAAAATATGTAATTTAGGGCTAAATTCTTGTTTATGCTAGTCAACTTCTAAAGTTATCCTGTCTACATGAGATTTTATAGCCAATAAAACATGACTGAGTACACATGAAATAATAAATTTGATCTCCTGTCCTTTTTTTTTTTTTCATGTAATTAAGCTACAGAGAATAATACAGTTTAATCATTGTTAGTTTGGGACCAGCATTTATATTTCATCCAGAGTTAATGCAGTCAAACTGAGAACAAAAGCAGCACAGACAACGGAGAGGCAGACCTCACTAAGTTAATAATTAATAACCACTCTGACGATATTTAACCCATCAGCAAAAGCACAAAAGAACTTTGGGCACTCTAAGTCTCACTGCAACAAACTGAGCACCTCACACTTTCCCCAGTACCCACGGGGCAGCAATCTTTTCAAGTGTAACACGATAACTCAACGTGACTTCTTACAATGCTCCATCATCAGCCCTGGACTCATCATGATTTTCAAAGGTACAATGTGCAGTTTGGATTTTTATGGGTCTAAGAGAAATAGATTTGCTTAATCCTGTCATTTGAGACAACTCAACTCGAATCAGACCAGGTTTGCTGTATCTTTCCCACACAGGGATACTCTCAAACCCCACAGCAGGCCAGCGGGAGAGTTGGAAAATTAACCTGTCAGCATAACACAAGCCTCTGTTTACCACTGAGAATGTGCCTTGGTCCCAGATAATGTTTTCTGAAGCAGCAGGTCCTTTCACTGTTACTGTTAGTGCTGCCTGCAAGTGTCCCAGCTGCCAGATCACATTTCTCACTTTTTTTGGGTAATATCATCAGATCACACTGCAATGGGAACAGGTGTTATCCACAAGCTCACATTTAAATAACTGCAGTATATAAATATGTTGCTTCAGTAAGCACAGAGAGAACCATCCCCAAGACAACCACAAAAGCAGTAAAGCAGCAAAAGTACAGATTGAAACATTTGTGAAAGCATTTGATTTTGGTACTGATGAAGGTAAACATCTAAATATTCTTAGATTGCTACATTAGGTAGCAAAAAAGTTGCAGGTTTATTTGGTCCCCTTCCAAAGATTCACTTCTTAGGGACTCCCAATTAATTAATAAACTCCAGGTACTTTGGATCACTCAGCCTTATCCTGTTAGTCACATACCAATCTATTGATGACATACAGCTTTTATTTTAAAGCATTCAACAGGTGAAATATTTACTCCGGCAGCCAAGGCAGAGAGAAGAAAGAAGACAGGAGGAGGAGGAATGAGCTTAAGCCACATTACCAAGAGATGGAAGGATCAGAAGCCTGGAAAGCACTTAAAAATACCTCCCAGATCTGCAGCATCCAGTGTTCATTTAAAACAGTGGTAGTTAGAGGCAGTTAAGAAGGCAAAGAAAAATTACTATGAACAAAGTGTAATTAAGAGTATCTGCCCAAACTTGCCTGAAATAACAGTTAAACAATGAATTGTGTTATTTTCATAGATGTTAAACCAAATGCCAAAGATGATATTTGAAATGTCAACATTAACAAGACACACCAAGAAAAGTTAAGTGAGCAAGCTTTACACTTGCCTTTCCATTGGACAAGACAGATGCTTCAATCCTAGAGCCATTTAACAGCAAGACAGGGATGAAAAAACATTTAGTGCCTCTTCCTCAGGGGAAGAAAGGGGTGGAAAAGACTAAGATTCTAATTTGGAGATGTTATTTCAACACTGACTTGAAGTTTTAGAGTGCATAGAATTCAACATGAGCTAGATTAGCAAAAACCTTGTATTTAAATGGCCTGACTTAATCTGGCTCACAGCTCTGTGGGCATCTGGTGCATGGTCAAACTCAGCCCTCAGGGATGCATTTAGCTTGGAGCCCAAACACTGCAGCCTGGCTGAAAGAACTCCAAAATGTAAATAATGAGGTAAAACAATAACGTTGCACTTGATCAAAATCTACCCATGACGTTTGCAACTTGAAGGATAAGAAAATAGCACCTGGGGTAAGGGACTGCTCTGCCATATTTGGATGTGTACACCATGGGAAAGATCAGAAACAAAATTAATGTGCAATTATGGCTGCAATAGAAGAGCAGAAGGCTTGGCTCACTCCGAAGATAACATTCTATATAAACTGTATGAACCTTTTCATGCTCCTACTTCCAAGTTTTTAACAAACCTACAAGTTACACATCTTTTCATCTCTTCAAACAGTTATGCAAAACTTATGGTATAATTATGTTCAATTCTACAGGCAATCAAAGCCTTTTGTCTTGTAACTGGGGTGGAGCCCTGCCAATTCCCAAATGATGCCTGCAATACTCTTTACAGCTGCACTGCCTAAAAAGCAGGGGAGAAAGCACAATACCTGTACAGGGCAGGAAAGGTAGCGGGGAAAGCAAAAAAGTTCTAGGAAATTAAAAAGTGTTAGTCCGCTAAGTGCAATGCTTCATCTGCCTGTGCCTGGCAATTCATCTTTAGGGGTAATATCTCCAGAAATTAAATGTTTTTTCTTCTCTGAGTGACAAAAAGATGAAGACTATATGACTCCAACAAGTGTCCAGCTCTGCAGACAAAGGCACTTACCACAGCACAGCTCTGTCCCTCAGCTCCACAGCTGCACCAAAGGTGACACAGCGGCCGATCAGCCGCCACCAACGCCGACAGGGAACAACAAGATGTAAAAGAAGTTACTTTGACTCAGGACAAAACCAGCACGTGCTTTCTACATTAAGCTACTACTTCAAACTTCATGCCAGAGTTTCCAGGGAACAGCCAAGTGCTGCAAAGTTAATCAAAACAAGATGTCTGTGAGCCGTTGAGTACTGCAAGAGATCCTCCAGTGTTCAGCAGCAGGACCACCCAGAAATTTCTTTTAAGATGCAAGCCCAACAGCTGGGAAACCAAGCTTCAGCAAGTTAAACCATTTCTTCTCCTGTGTAACATTATCCCTCCCCACGACTGCTGTGGATAAATACACTCTCATTCACAAATACAGCTGTACACTTGAATTTTGCCTTTTCTGATCTCATCTAGAATCCCAGAGAAGTTCTGGCAAGCATGACTGTTAGATACAATTAAAAGCTCAGCCGTGATAGCTCTTGGTTAATTGCAAACAGCACTGTGATTGTGCAGCATAGCTACATTAGCAGAAAGTTCAAGTATTCTTGCATATCTTAATAATACTCAGTATTTGATAGTTGCTGGAAAGAAGAGATACTAGGGAAAAACTCTAGTAAAATGCATCAAGCCCTTCTTTTTAAATAACCAGAGAAAAATCACTTACAGTAATAGTTGCATTTTATTTTCTCTTTTAGTTTCAATGTGCAGTATTTTCAGCATTTTTTTTTAAACTTAAACATACATCTAAAATTATAAGCTTTTCTTTTCCCTTGAGTACAATTGCTTTTCAGGTTGGGGCTCCAAGCTTTTGCTCATCATTGCCCTCAAACTCTATCCCACCACAGGGTGCGTTATCCTTGTTAAGTTTATCCAACTCAGTGGTGTGTACACACGGACTGATGAGAATGATAAGCCCACACAAAATGCACATGACTAAAGCAGCACATGCTTCACAAATGCTCTGCAGCATTTATATCCAGTTACCTGAATGCAGCTAAAAACTTTATCAAGATATACCATAGAAGCTCTCCTGGGTATGACTGTGGGATTCTCAAGATTTTTAAATGGATACTTAGGTAGCATGCACAATGAGTTCACCCAAAATCTCTGTATTAGGTTAGATTAACATCATTAATTTCCCCCAAATTTTGCTACATTGCTTACTCTAGTTTTTACAGCAGCTTGTTTTCACTTTAAAACACTTAAACTACTTAAAAACTAGCCAACTATTTTGCCCTCTTGCAACTTTCAGCAATTGTGTCCTTATAACCAAAACTGTTTTAAGAGCAAAGCACCTACCATTGTCCCTCAGCTGATTTCTACCTTTAGCAGAAAGATTAGTTGGGATTGTACATGGAAAAAGTCTGATTTACACAATGAATGTACTCAATTAGTTCCCCATCTTCTCCCCGTTCCTTTCAACCACCGGGTAAGATCCTGAATGACTGAATTTAATTAATTAAACTGCTTATTGCTATTACTTATTGCTCATTACACCCTAAAATTTCTTATATTATGGAAGCATAAATGCCCAGCCCTGACAGCTCCACAAAATCCTAAGACAAACCAGGTCTGCTGCTGTTGGAGAACTGTCTTTGCAGTGCTTTTGACACAACCTCCCTATGTGCTATACAGTTAACAGCCACTGAAAAAGGAGAATGGCAAGACAGAATGCTCTTAAGGCAAAGCTACTAGATTTCAACAAATTACTTTTAACCCAAAAGGTTCCACTTGTTCCTCCCTTCATTTGACCAGAATCTGTCCAGTCATTACTCAGTGCTTTCAGAATGCTGCTGGTGTTAAAAAAAACAAGCAATGTCTTGGTGCTAAGAAGGCATTCCTACCAAAGCAAAAGTAACACACAGTCATTTGCTAGGTGCTTCAGGCAAGAAATGACATCTGAGTAGACACTTTAGAGAAGATTTAAATAAACTCACATTCAATTGCAACTGGAAAACAACATAAATAGTAAAGAAAATACTTTGAATCCCATGAATAAGAACTCCTCACTCTTGCACTCAGCACAAGGGAGGGGGCAGGCTGAAATGAAACACAAAGCAAACTTTATTTAATGGGTCAGTGGGTAGCCGGTCCAAAAGCTATTTGTAACAAGTTGGCTGGCATACAGTGTTCTTAGGGGAGGGCCACATTATAGATTTAGTAATGCAGTTTCTTTGACAACTGAATTGTAACTGAAGTTTTAAATAATAATCTGTCTCAAGTATGCTCCCAGTCATGCCACACCTCTCATCTTGAAAGGCTGCTAAGAAGCTACTTTTACTGCAAAGCACATTAAAGATGCTGTCTGCTTTGTTTAGCCAGGACAACAAATGTATGTCTAAAGACCAAACATATTTCTACCCTGATCTCAATGAAAATATGAACAGCCTGATTTTCAGAATTAGCTTTCTGTTTACAGCAAGTTAAAAACACTCTGTGAAATAAAATCTTGCATAGAGTCAGTCTCAAAGGACAAGCAGTATTTTTATTTCCTTGAAATGCAACATCAGAATCCCTTAATGGCCACTGTTCTGCTGTTACTATCTCTATGGCACACCTCATGGCTCGTGTCACTAAAAGCAGACAGAAGTGATTTTGAGTATGATTTCATTCCCAAATAAATGAGGGTGTGGAAAGAATGTCCAGGAAGAAGAGAGGAAAGTGTGCTGCAGTGAAATGTCTGAACTGAAGCTCTACTGCAGTGTGCTCCCACACTAGGAAAACCCTTAAGCTCCAACTCCTTCAGGTCACAGAGAACTTCCTAAGAGGAGGTGCCCTTCTTTAGACACTTGGGACACATCACAGGAGGTACAGACACTACAACAATCTCCAAGAGAGGTTAAAACAGATGAAGTTATTACCAGTGAATCTGTGTGAGGTTAGAAGTGACTGCATCAGCTCTAGAGCTTGTCTTGGAACAGGTAATGCATATACTTGCTCTAAGGCTGGCAAGAGGCATTTGAGGAATGGGAGTCTGTCACATCTCATGTTTTTCACCCAGCTGTGCTGACTGCTTAATTCAATGTATTTCTTCACTGGCTTGAAAGATTCTATAGCAAGTCCCAAGCTGGTTTGGAAGGTTTCAGAAAGGGTCTAGTTCCTGTGATCCCAAGGTAAAGTAATCAGCTGGTCTGTGTTAATCATGAGGAGCTTAAAATTATGAAGAATTTAACAGTTTCATAACACAACATATACTGTTATATGGTGAGAATTTGACTAACCTGATGCTTAAAAAATATATTAAAATCTATTTTAAATTCTGGAAAATAGCTTACAAAAATATCTTCACTTAAACTATATATCATACAAAAACTGACTGGTGTGTGGGTTTACAGTACAAAACGATTATTGGTGATTACAAAAGGGAAGAGTGATCTATACTACCCCTTAATGCAAACACAGGGCATTATATCTCACTGCCTGGAATTAAGACTTTTATCAGAATTAAGATAATTTCCAATATAACTCAAAAACTTTCAAACAGTATCTATTTTATTAAACCTTTTTCTGAAACCCTGTTCAGTTTCTTTTAAAAATCACCACAGTGTTGTGGCCCAAGGAAGAAGAGTAACCCAACTTAGGACAGAAATAATTGCTCTAGATAATAAGACCTGTAGAGAGCTAAATACAGCAACATCTACAGTTGTTTCTGCTGCCCATACTATCAATTTCCTCTACCAGTTTCTAAAAGGAAGCGACACCAGTGGACAATTCCTTTGTAATCAATTTAAGGGCAGAGCAACAATTTTTGGTCTAGATTGGAATTAGTTTAAATACATGGGTTTAATAAATACAAATATACACATCTGTATACATTAAATGTTGTCACATGTGTATAATTTCAACATATACATTATATACAGAAATACATACAGTACATGCTCCTCCTGACAACACTATCTCATTTTTCCAAGTGTCACCAAAAGGTGTGATAAGAAAATGAAGAGAGGTTGAATGTAGGATCTGACTGAGAACCAAGGTATCATTTCTCTATAATGAAAGACTTAAATACAACTAAAGACAAATGCTGTGCTAGATTTCCTCATGTAAAGCTTAGGAATCAATGGCATTCCCTGGATGGTGAGTAAAAGCTAAATCTGGCCCTGTGCAGTGTCCTGAAATTCATGGATATTTGTGTTTGTGTCTAAAGCATTATGGATACAACAGGTAATAAAAGAGGTTGTGTAATCTAACACTTTAGCCAGTCCCAAAGTAGACCACAGCAGCCTTCTGATTCTTTACTGCTACCACATATTTGTTCACATGAGAGTGGTCCAGATGACTCCATGGTCTCAGTTAGGAGAGGTCAAATGGTTGTTGACTACTGGGGAGCTTGCACCATTTTGTCTCTTAAAATGCTGTGCAGCAAATAAGAGCAGTTTCTTAAGTATCTAAAGTTTGATCCAGAGTAACTAGTCCTCTTTTTTACCATTATGCCGCAAAATTAAGGAATTACAAAGAAGCTACAGTAAAGTGGATCACAAGAATGCCTCCTTAGTACAGTTTCTCAAGACAAATTAATCAACATATTCCAGTTTTAAAGCACTTTAAGAAAAAGTGAGATGCAAAACAAGATGTAATCTGTACATTAAGATGGATTTCCAAAAGGAACATGAATTCAAGAATGAGGAAAAAAACGAGGACAATACAGATGTCAAGACATTCAGTAGCATGGCTTTTGTTCATCTCCAATTACAGCACAGCTCATGCACCACACATCTTACAATTTTACATACTGTACATAATATAGAAATATTTAAGTTAAAATTTCTTTCACTGATATACTGTACTCAAATTTGAAATCCTGAGAAGAAAAAAGAAAAACGTGTGGTTACGTATGTGCACTATATCTCTGGTATCACCAACACATACACCACTGGATATCAGAAAATCCAGAGAGAGAAATTACATGCTGGAAGTGTAAATCATAAAAGCCATTTTCTCTTTTCCTTGTTTGGGAGAGACATTAGGAAACAAATTCTATTCTGTACTACACAACAGTATATACAGGTACATAAAACTATGAAGTTGGCTAATGACTGCACGTTGCAATAACAGTCTGTCAGTGCTTTACTGCTGCACCACAGTGGCTTCAGCTGCATATTGGGAAGAAGAGGAATATCAAATACCTTGCATGTGGTACTAGCTCATATTTTACAGCCTGGATGTGTGGCTTCTTTAGTCCCCACCATCACTTGAAAAACACTGACATACTTCATTCCACTTAGAGGTGTTTGGTGTCAACAACAACTACACTTGACTTCTCAGGTGATTTCCAGTGCTGCAGAGCACTTGTCCATGCATGCTGGAAGGAAAACTGACAGGTCCGAATTTATCACAAATGCAACCCCCAGGTATTTTCTTCATCTTGCATTCCTCATAACTCATATTCCAACACTAGTCATGCATTTCCACTACACATCAGGTTGTTCAGCATGCTGTGACCTTGTGGACATTTTGCAAACAGGTCAGGAGGCGGTGGTATGGGGTTCCTGGAGATGCCACCACCTCAAACACCGACTGGAAGGCTCTCCGATCCAGCTCCTCATCGATCTGGTGTCGGTAGAAGTCTATGGCCACCAAACAGAAGATGTTAACATCCACCTGCTCTGATTTCCCCATTCTGCTAATAATATGTGGAAGACTGAAATACAAGTTAAGGTCATTTATGACAGACATTGACTCTCTTTTGGTTTAGCAGTTTAAACACTGTTCTCCATTAAAACAGCTTATTCTTAAGTTCACCAACAACGTTCAAGTGCAAAATGCTGTCATCTGACAATTAACTGCTACTACATAAATCCTATTTCTTCCTTAACATCACACAATTTCTTATCCTCAGAAATTAACTTCAAGCTGGCAGTAGTCTTCTTTATCCATTGGAGCAAACGATGCAATCAGCAACTGCTGAGAGCCAAAGAGCACTGCTGAGGTTGGGACTCATTAGGATGTCCCAAACATGACAAATGGCCATTTTTTTGTCTGCACACAAGATGCACTAGTTATTTTTCTGTTTGTTTCAAGGGTTTGTTTATTTGTTTTTAAATAAATCCAGCACTAATACCACACACACACACATATATATATAAAGATAGATATATAGATAAATTGGAATAAGTCTGTTCCAATTTATTTGACCAATGCAATTCCATTGCCAAAGCCCACTATTACTGCAGTGCACAGCCAGGGTGATAACTGCAAAATACAGTTTGGATGTAGAGGATAATTCTCTTGATTTTGAGTTTGTTGGTTTCTTACATTTTCTTCAGTATATTTTATCTTGCAGAAGGAACACAGAGCAAAGCTTTTAAAGGTCACAGCAATACTATCTTGATGAAGCTTTTAAAAAGTCCTTCAAAGTGAGGACTTTCCCAATCATCTTGCATAGCCAAAAGGAACTGATCTTAAAGCAGTAGTTTTAGATAACTTTGTTCTCATAATCTGTTTAGGTGTTCTCTTTTTTCCCGAGGTACCAACAGTACAAAGCAATATGCACCATTACTATCTGCATTAAAACTGCCTTTTTTGTGTCTTACACTTGTACTCTTATCCTTCAAGGCTTTACACTGTAATTACCCAGAAATGGCACACATTCCATCTTTTTAGGATACATTGCTGAAATCCATTGACTGGTGGAAGCACTGACAAAAAAACAGGAAAGACTCCACATTGCCATTGCCACAGGTGTTCTTTGTGTGAAATTGGAGAGGGAGAGCATCACCCAGTCACGGACCATGGAGGATTGTCCAGTGCTATGCAGTGTCTGGAACACCTGCAAAATATTGTACACAGGAATAAAAGACAGGGTGGGTGGATATGGGAGAAAGTTCAGTTTCTCTTGTAAAGGTTCTCTCTGGCTATAAAGCTCAGAGGGTCACAAACTGGATTTCTGGAGACAACTCTGAGTCTAATGAATTAGTGAACTGGACTTGTGGCAAATGTGCCAAACTGAAGCAATCACATAGAAATATGCAACTTGTGTGGTGCCTCTGTTTTTTATAGATCACGTGTGCTGTGCACATGCACTCTCCAGGGATGCACAAGTCCAGCAGGTGCTGAAGAGCCAAAAGCCCAGAGGCCCAGCTGAAGCCACAGGGGCTTGCCTGTTAGGCTCACAAGGTGATGGCTCTCTCAGATCTAGAATCTGAGCACCAGGATCACAACCACTAACTTTCTTTTATTTCTCATTATCAGTGACTGGACTGTCCTGCTGTGAGCTTTGGCCTCTAGGTGACATGGCAATTCTAGCCCTCAATGATGCCTGGAAGGCAAAGCTCACAGCAGGACAGCTCAATCATGGCAGGTTTTTTAGATCTAATTAACAAGTGGTATATGGCCCTTCAGCTGAGCTGTCAATTATTCAGAAATTTTCTGAAACATTTAAGAAAAATAAATGTATCAATACTACCTTATAAACTACTGTTGCCATGAATTGTGGGTATGGCTGCTGATTGGACAGAAATTCCCCAATGACTTTGTTCATTACATCTTGTGGGGGGAAAAAATCATCAAGGAACTGTGGAAGAATCCGAGCCACTACTCGAGCTTCAAAGGGAAATCCCTTCCTGATCCTGAAAATAATAAAAAATTAAATACATTATGATTGAATGTCAACACATATCTTGTTCTTTTCCAATTTAATTGGCAATGGAAAGAACATTTTACTTTCATCTCTGAGTAGGCAAGTTCTCAGCACTGATGAATCCAAATCTTTATGTAATCTTAATAACAGACTACCCACAGAGGTCTATCAAAGCTGTCAAAAGCTGTTACAGGTGTGTCCTTACCCCACACTCTCCCCTTTTCTGTTTTGAATAATCATGTTTTTTGAAGGTCTGGAATTATATCAGAGATGAGACTTACCAACAGGAATGCTGAAAAAACTAAACAAGAACAAAAAAGGACAGGGAGATCACTCCTAGTTACCAGAGAAAAGACCACTTATAAGCAGAACACTAGTTTTCATTCATAACATCTTGGCATTTTTTATTCAAGCTCAGAATGACCAACATATCCAATGAGAAAAGCAAGCTCTATTGTTGTGTAAAGTGGGGAAAAGATACTCCAACCTACAGACAACTTTGTTTAAATAACACTAATTGGAAAGTCTTTCTAATAAAGGCAGCATCTGTTGATGTATCAAGTTACCATCATGTGATTCTTCCCTGCAAAAGTTATTTTTTGCTTGTAGTAGTCACATTTGTTTTGCTAGCTCTTCAGAGTGATATATTCAAAAACACTCAAGCACTGCTCTAGTTCTGTTCTCACCAAGTACAGAAGTGAAACCCTCCTCCAGTTTTATGGAAAAACCACTGAACACTTTAAAAAATGTAAACCATTACCCACAAACTACTACACAAAATCTAACATGCTATACTCACTTAAGACAGCTTGAGATTGTCAGATCAAAACAGGGGTTTTGAAATGTTCCCATTAATGAGTTCCATGTGAATACAGAAGTTTTACTGTATCCTTCCACTGCAATTACTTAACAGCCTCAGAAAGAGCAACTCTTGTGAGGAGGGAAAGGGGGGGAAAAGTTTTAAACTCTTTAGGGTGGTTAGAAAGATTATTTCCTGTAAACTGGATTTATATCCTTGATTATGTAGAAGACATCCTGAAAAGTACTTAAGAGTTTGACCTGAAGGGAGCTGGAAATACATTTATGAAGTATTATGGTTTGTGGAACACACAGTATCGGTTTGGACATGTCTGGTTTTCATTTACATTCCGCACATTTGTGCTGCCTTCAGCAATTCCATCAGTGTTACTGTGTATACCAGGAGTGTAACTTTTAAGCAACAGTAAGTAGAGAAACATCATTAATTAATTTTTAGAACTGTCAAATAGAGAAGTGACCAAGCAGTGGCAAACACAATCCTTTCCCTCCCAGAGCCTGATTTACACATTTTGTTCTCTTACCTATCAAAAAGGACAGATACTCGTTCCATAGCAACAATCACAGATTCACTGTCAGGAGCACCAGGATTTGCATCTGGGATACGGCTGGGGCTGATTTTTTCCTTTCCTAAACCAAAATAATTTGTTATAAGTTCATTGTGGATGTTAAAATACACTTCTTTTACTCTTGGTAACAAAAATAAATTAAGAAAATTAGCACTGTTAGCAAGCCAGTCTCCCAGCACATGAGAAGTATAAAAAAAGTGAATACCTGTGTACATACAAGTCAGCATCAATCCCAGGGCTGCCATTGCTCTGTGGGGGCTCTGCACATTCACCCTGTCAACACTCAGCTTAACCAGGGACTCACTGTCCAGCCTGGAAAGCTGCTCTGAAAGGAGGAGTCGTTCCAATCCTCTCAGGACACAGTGATAAATAATGGATGGTGTTGATTCATCACTTCCAGACACCATGACTCCACACATCTGAAATAAAGCAAAAAAAAAAAAAAACCAACTACTTGGTTTTGAGGTGTATTTAGGTCATCTTCAAGCACCACACCACAACAGCATGAATGGCATCAGGTAATAACAAAAACTGATTAAACCCAAAAGCATACCTACACCTCAGTGTCCAAGTTTAGTGTTAAAGACAGCTCATGTGGTGGTCTCAGGTTACAAGAACCACCCCTCACTGGAGGCATCACAACATACCTGTATAATTCCTGCAGAGAATTCAGGCCCTACATCAAGTGGGTAATTCTCAATCAAATAGAAAGCAGCTGCACACATGACCAAAATGTGCTCTTGGTTATGGATATTCACACAACTGCAAATGAGCAAAAACACTAGTGGTCACACCAAAGTTGTTTAGGTCACAAACAGAGACACTATAAACAATTTCTAGAAATTCAAAGTATTTTTGAACATGAAAACTAAACCCTTTTTAAAATCACAGGAAGTATTGCTGAGGTGCCGTAAGAGAACATTGCTTATCATGAAAAGGACAGAAAAATGAGGTTTAAGTAACACAAGTTTACCAAAGACATGAAAGCCTGTACTATCAAACAGTTTTCTCATCCTCAAATACCATTTCACTCTGTAAATTAAACCTAAAATTGGATGATATTTTCAATGAAAATGCTAAAACCTGCTTGATACAACAGCCTGCTCTAAAATCTACTGGCAGCTGCCAACAACAGAGAGCCTTTTTGTTCAGACATAAACATGCAACAGTTTGGAGCCAGGAGGAAAGGGAGAAGAGTCTTACTGTGCTACTCCTCTCAAATTGGAGAGCAGATACTCGCTGATAATTGGAATGAGCTGCTTTGCTGTCTCATCCAGCAAGTCACACTCAAGGATGTAAAGAATTCCATGCAGAGCTCCAATGCGACTTGGCATGTGGGTGCTCCTCAGGGTTGATTCCAGCAGTCGACTCACTGGTTCAGCCACAGCTTTATCCTGATACACCCAACAAGAGCACTCATTAGAAATCAACACTGGTTTAAATACTGGCAAGTCCTGTCATTCAGAAATACTTGGAACAAATTAAAGAGCAGAAAATAGGGAACAAACCAGAGCCTGGCTTAAAGTACTTTGAATAAATGTCACAAGACTAATACAATCAGATAAGAGATGAGTTGCAGATTAATTAGGAAATTGATGCTACTTTGTTTTATTTGTACAAAGTTATGTCACGATTTAAAATCAAAAAACCCCAAATAAGATAAGGATTAGTTCAGTAAATAGTACTTCCTATTAAGAATATAGGACTTGAACAATTGAAATTTTGTGGCCTTCCAAGTAAGCACAAAGGATGCTTCCATCTGAAACAGACTGGCACCAGACAACTATCCTCTGCCATCTACTATCTGTCTACTAAACTCATAGCACATCATTCCATTCACAGAATCACAGAATAATGAGGTTGAAAGAGACCTCTAAGATCGAGTCCAACATAAGCCCTAACACCTCAACTAGACTATAGCACCAAGTGCCATGTCCAGTCTTTTTTTAAACACATCCAGAGATAGTGATTCTACCACCTCCCTGGGAAGACCATTCATTTATTATTCTCTGAGACCACTGGTACTCAGAGCTACACATCTTTCCCTCCACCAATTCTGTAATCTGGATGAGGGAATAAGTGTACTTTCAGCTGGGCAGGATGCTGATCTGCTGGAAGTGAGGGAGACTCTGCAAAGGGATCTGGACAGGCTGGATCACTGGGACAAGGCCAAGGGTCTGAGGTTCAAAAAGGCCAAGTGCTGGGTCCTGCCCCTGGGTCACAACAACCCCTGCAGTGCCACAGCTGGGGCAGAGTGGCTGGAAAGGGCCCCGTGGAAAAGGACCTGGGGGTGCTGGGTGAGGAGAGCGGCTGAACATGAGCCACGCGTGCCCAGGTGGCCAAGAAGGCCAATGGCAGCTGACCTGGATCAACAGTGCTGTGGCCAGCAGGACCAGGGCAGTGACTGTCACCCTGTATTTCACAGAATCATTAAGGTTGGAAAAAACCTCCAAGATCATGGAGTCCAACCTTTGACTGAGCACCACCATCAAGTAAACCACAGCACTGAGTGCCATGTCCAGTCATTTCTGGAACATCTGCAGGGGTGGTGACTCTGCCACTTCTCTGGGCAGCCTGCTCCAATGCTTAACCACCCTTCCAGTGAAGAAATTCTTCCTAACAGCCAACCCAAACCTCCTCTGGCACAACCTGAAGCCATCTCCTCTTGTCCTGTCACCTGAGAGAAGAGACTGACCCATACTTTGCTATAATCTTTCAAGAACTTGAAGACTCCTAAGGTCCCCCCTGAGCCTCCTTAGGCTCCATTCTTAGGGAAATGGTTTAGTTTGGTGAATGGTTCAACTCAATGATCTCAAGGGTCTTTTCCAACCTAAATGATTCCACAACTTTATGTTCAGTATTCACAGGTCAAGCAGATACTTCACTCCCTGTTACCAAATACCACAACTTACTGGAATGTACAGAATTGATTTTGAATTTCAGTTTTGGAAAGTCTTCTTCTTACTATCTAAGTAATTAGTAGAAATTAGTTGCTTTACCTTGTCCCTTTACTCATGAATTATCTAAGATAGAGGCCAGTTTGAGACAATGTCTGCTCTCTAGCTGCTCTTTTTAAGCAGATTTTCTACATAGCTGAGCACAGAAAAACAAGCAACTCCTGATGGAATCAGCTTCTTGTTTTTTAGGTCCCACCAAGCTGTTATATTCAGCTGTTTGCTTGTGAGAAGGTGTTATTAGCTCACTGAGTGGGAAATGACAGCCTAGTCAAAATAAGCTGATCTCTAAAACTGTTTCTGTATGTTTGCCATCATGTTCCCAGCCTTCCCTTGCAGAGTGGCTGCTGCAATAGCTACTGAAAGCCCCACCCTAAAAGCCTTTCAGAATTTCTGTTACCACTATTACCCATATAGCTTTATATTAGTCTCAGAGTTTCTAGAAGTGCTAACTCCTTCCAAAATGATTTGTAATTTTTTTTCCTCTGAAATGTTCACTGAAAGGTACTTCTGGTCTACACATTTCAAGACAGAGTGATGCAGTGGAGGGAAGAGTGAGGGAGAGAAAAGGGATGCCTGACTATCTGGGACTATAGTTTCATCACATGCACTGTCCCAGCTTCCCATGAGATTACAGCCATTCCCCAGCAACACACATCTAGCAAAAGCTGTTCTGCAAGTCCTTATTTCTGGCCTGAAATGTAACAAATTCAGAGTCCAGGGCAGAGGCAACACTGAACTCAATACAACAAACCAAAAAGCACATTAAATTATGCTCAAACCTCAGAAAAATATCAAATCAAGCAACCTTTCTGTTGGAATACAGGGCAATTGGAGATAATGTTTGCAAACTCTGAAAGCCCAGAATACATATCCTATTACTCTTACAGCCATGCAGATCAGCTAAAGGATATTCTTAGAGACAAACCCCCCTTAAAAAGTATACCAGGTTTTGCAGCAGAAGCTGAGTTAACCTAAACACTCATGAATTTGCAATAAACTTTCTGAGAATTTCTTACCATTCCAAGAACAGCAGCAGCTTTACAAGTAGCTGGTATCAAATACTGTACAAGAATCTCATCTTCTGATGGATGCACCTTTCTCAACTCTGTCAGTGTTGTGTACATCATCTCAAACTGATTCCTTTCTGTAAATAAGTCTGACACTGCCAGAAGCTGTAAGGAAATTAACATGGAATATTAAAAAATTCCTACTAGCAGACAGCTAAAAATTGAGTCCCCCTTAAAATTGTGGGCAAAAGATTCTTCAATTGATCTATTAAATGTGTAAACATTTACTCAATGGTCTGAAATAACTATTACTATTGTTGTCCAGAATTAATTCCACCATTCATCTCAGATAATAATGACCTCCAAGAAGTCCTTTTTACCAAAAAGTTTACAAAATCAAAGCCACTACAGTAAGTAACTCTGGGACATGAACATTGCTATTTACAATGTACTAAACCATCCCAAAACATACAACACATACTTCTCTTGCAAGGCTAGTTTCATTTTAAGTCATAAGAATGATAGTGAAAAATGGCTGTCAAGACACATTCCACACCTGTGTTCTTTAGTTTTGCTTCTACGCTTAATAATCAACTCAATTCTCAAATATATTTTTGTTCCATCTCCATTTTCTCACAAAGGGATAGGATAAGAAAATCTTGCTTTAGCAAGTAGTCAAGTAAAATATAAACTGCCATTAAGTAGCAATAAAGTATTTGTAATGTAGCAGCAGAATACAAAATTCTGATGCTTATATAGCTTAAATCAGTCTAATGCTGTACTTGCCCAAGCTGTATTTCTGTGCTGCCCACAGAATAGCACTGCCAAGAAAATTCTGTGTGTTCCATATATTAAAAGATGCTTTATAAATGCTACTTGTAACACATGCTCAGTTATGACTCTGAATAACAACTGAGACTTACTGATCGCACCACTTCACTGATCAGAATCACTGGTGTTCTCTTGCTGGGGTTGGATGGCAATATCCACTGACTGTACAGCTCAAGCAAGAACTGAGAACAAGAATGGATATCCACACCAGCCCGGTGTTTCCTGCAAGGAACAGTAAACAACTCTTAAAATAGCTATTCTTAAACCTTGCTAAATAATGCAGTTATTTAACAGCACCCAATTTGAAATAATACAGTTATTTAACAGCACGCAATTTATAAACCCAGCTTATTGAACTCAATGAAGAAATAAAACCTTATCTATGACTCAAAAGTGAAAAGTTGGAAAAAAAAAAGATACCTGGTGTTGATAGGAGAGGTAGGTGGTGAGGAAGGAGCAGGTACATCGTTCTCATCTTCTTCATCCTCACCCCACTCTTCTTCTCTTAGTGGAGTGATATTATTTCCTAACCATATGGAGTGTATAGAGACCTTACAACACACACAAGAGAAAAACAAATAGCAAAGAAGTGCATTTAACACCCCAATAGTCAGCCTAGAAGAATCTTAGAAGCCAAACATACTTTTATTTAAATGACAGGCAACACAAAGCCTTCTAGCTGATGAGACACCCAGTTACGACACTTAGTTTAGTTAGTTTCTATTTGATGTCAAGTAATGCTTCTTAAATAATTTTTCAGAACTGGAAGAAATGTAATAAAATTCAAGTTTAAAGTTGAGCTTTAAACAAACCTGTCCCAATTTATAATCCATATCTCCTATTTCTCGTTCAGTATTGATCTGCAGTAAGAGTTTTTCATGGCTGATTAGAGCACCTGCAATGAAACACAGGATGAATTTTTTAAAAGTACATAATAAAGTACATGTGAAAATGGCTTCATTTCCCACAAACTGGATTTCAAATTTTTCTGAGAATACCTTTTCCACATTTTAAATGTGAAAGAAATTCACTCCCCCCTTCTCCCCCACAAACAAGCATTTACCTGTAGTAGCAGGAGAAAGTGATGGAACAGGGTCCCAAGCTTGGTATAAGTGATGAGTAGCAATATTATCTCTCTTAGACACCATTGCCTGGATTTCCTGTTCAACAATTCCCCTGATAACACTCAGCTTCCTCCCAAACCTAAAAGCCCAAGAGAAATCAATTTTAGCAGATTTTTCCTTTAACAGTTTTGTGCAAGTCTGGCTCACACTGTAATGTTGTGTGTCTATGCTTATTTTCAGTATCAGGGAAATGAAAATGCTGAAAAATATGTTCTGCCCACTGTTTACTAGATTTTATTAAGATGTTATATTTTTCAGATAATCTTTTAAGTCAGCAGGTTCACAATGCTAAATCCATGCAACTTGTATGTAAATAGATCCATCCATATATACTCTTACTTAGAAAATACAATCTACACATATTTTTCCTACAACTAGACTAAGCAACTGTCATCATTATGTATTAACCACAAGTTTTATGCATTTGAAAACAAGTGAAAACAAATACCTTGTGTCCAGAGCTTTTAAAGCTTTGTTGCGGGGCTGCTGCTCCAAGCAGCTGACTGCTGGATTGCCTGCAACAGGAATGGTCATTGCACTCAGCACCAGGGAGGTTATGGCTTGCACTGCCAGAACATTGATCTGGGTCCTCTCTGTATCTTCCTGTAAAATGAACTCATTGTAATTTGAATTGTTAAAAAAAAATAAATCCCAAAAGCTCTGAGTATCAGTTTGTCAGGTTTCACTAAATTATCATTAATAAGCCTGACACCTGCTCTTTTTCCCATCCAGAAATTTATGTGACATAAACAATGCACAAAAAGCACTGAAGGCAGCAGCAGCACATCCTTCCTTCTCATCACTCTGCATGCACCCTTCTCTTGTCCTAACAGCATTAAAACCTCAAGGTGTCCATTTCAGAACTTTTTAAAATGTTTTTAGCCTCTTTCTTTGCAGCTACCCATTAGTTACTTGTTGAAACAAAATATCAGACCACAAATGCATCTGATCCTCTTTGGAAGATGGTAACCAATGTTCAACTTTCAAAAAATTTTATTTTTATTTCAGAAAATATTAGCATACTGGAATTTACAACAGCGCTTAAAATATTTGCAATTTTGAATGTACTGGTCTGTCTTGGAAAGCAAGGGAGCAATATTATTCTTGTTCCACAAATGCTCTCTACATGACAAATAAGGAACAACCAATAGCTAGATTGCCCTAAGTCTGACCCACCATGGCCATTATGCAGAAAGCAGCTAAGTCAAGGTGTCCAAGCCTGCGTAACTAACAGAAAATGCTAACCCAAGGAAGAGGGATGATGATTCCCTATTCCTTTTTGCAGTCAGACACTTAGGATGCAAGGGAAGCAAAACCCTTTGTCTGCTACTCAGGATCCACAGTTTGTCCTCTAAATTCTTCAAACTGCTTTAGGCTCTGCACCTACCATCAGGACCATGAACAAGCCTAGGAAAATATCCTTTCAGGTCAAAGAACTAGAACCTGCTAGTTGCTAGCAGGTTAAGACAGTTGAAGAGGGAAAATCTCTTTCATGATAGCCAAGTTCACTCTTATATTGACTTTTCACAGAATCATGAAAGTTGAAAGAGACCTTCAGAGACCACCCAGTACAATAATTAATCCAGTACCACCATAATCACCCTTAGACCATGTCCCTAAGTGCCACATCCCTACTGAACACTTACAAAGACAGTGACTCCATCACCTCCCTGGGAAACTTATTCCAATGCCTAATCCCTCTTTCAGTGCAAATTCTTTTCCTAATATCCAATCTGAACCTCCCTGCTGCATCTTAAGGAGTTCAGCTGAGAGATGGCAGACAAGACCAATCCCCACCTGGCTACATCCTCCTTTCAGGTAGTTGTGGAGAGTGATAAGGATCCCCCTGAGCCTCCTCTTCCTGAGACTAAACACCCTCAGCTCCCTCAGCCCCAGCCCCAGTTTTGTTGCTGCTCTTTAGACAGAAATACTTAGTATAGGAATTGGTATATAAATGCATAATTTTGGTATATAAATTAGACACAAATTCTGCTCTAAATTTCTTCAGCTGTGATCCCCACTGAATCTTGAACATTTACCTAAGCTAGAAGCCCAGATATCCAATGTACAGTCTACAAGTGGGAGCAAGACATATGAACATGCATCTTCAGGTCAATTAACTTCAAGTCAAGAATCTTACAAAAACCCCCCAAAAACTGTGTTGAGTAATGTACTAATAAAGAGTTGAAACAGCTTCATTAATTTTTTTCCTCGCTATTTGCATGCTTGCAGAGGCTCTAAGCCAGAAGATGGATTTGTCTGATCTCACCAGGGTATGAGAAAAAGGAAATACAAAATAGAAAAAATTCTTTAGTGTTAGTCACTTCTTTTCTGCTTTACAGTTTTATTAATAGAAACACTTTTCTTGGTTTAAGTAAAATTTCCTTTAAAAATACAACGAATACATTACCTCTTGCTGGTTCTCCTCCTGGTCTATTACAATGGGCTGAGTTACAAGCACACCAAGCAAAGTTGCCCAAGTCTCTTCAAACTGAGTACGGCTGATCCACCCTATGGAAACACTCAGAGATAGCCACTGATGTCTCAATACAAAGCTAAACAAGGAACAGCACTAAAAAAAGGTACATTGTTTCCACTGGTTTAGTTTCATACCACTTCATATTAATTTTGGTGGTTTTTGTAATGGAACAGACTTCCCAGGGAAGTGGTCACAGCACCAAGCCTGACAGATTTTAATAAGTGTTTGGACAATACTCTCAGGCCTATGGTGTGACTCTTGGGGATGGTGCTGTGCAGGGCCAGGAGCTGGGACTCAATGATCCTTGTGGGTCCCTTAAAATTCAGCTTATTCTGCGATTCTGTGATCTACTAGGTGTGGATGGGAATGCCAGAGAACAACATTGCAGTTTCTCTCCTTCAGCTCCAAGAAGATGGAGAGGACTGGAAACACTGTGCTAAGACACTCATAGAATGGTTTGGTAGGAAGGACTTTTTCAAGATCTTCTAGTCCAACTCAACTTCTGATGTCTGAGCTGAAGGCAGGTTACAGACATAACTCACTACAGGACTTTATACTGTGCATTAATAGAAAAAAGTGGGGGAGGAGCAAAATATTCTCAAACATACCATCAAGCATATGCTCCAGAAAACAAATGGTCATTCTGCAAGAGCACACTGAAATCTACCTGAGGTGGAATAACTTTCGGCTTTATTTCTACAATTTATTCTATTCATTGAACAAAATGTACACAATTACTAACCTGCTCTGAAATATTATCTGTCTTCCACATAAGCAAATGGTTTCAGATACAGTAATTCAGTAATTTCAAAACACAGGTAAATGCCCAATAAGAGCCAAGTGTATTCATTTAATTTTGTACATACCAAGTGTATTAATGCGATAGATGAACTCCTTAAAGATTTCCTTTTCTTGAAGAAATTCTACTGGGATTTCAGGAAAAACTGTACCAAAGTCACCTGAAGGCTTTGGTGACCAGCCTAATTTCCAGACCTAAAGAAGTATAATGAAAGTTTGATTATTCAAACCAGAGATAGTATTTATATTACAGCTCTAAATATACAGGCTCTACTGAAAGACAACAAGACATTAGTAAATTAAAGTAGTTCTCCAAACAGAAAAATACTCAAAGGAAGATGGAAAATCTAACAAAACTTATCTACAATGTATACCACGTTTCTTATTTTAGGGCTTTTTCTATCATAGTTCCCACTGTAAATTATCCGGTTTTATGGTCCAAGTTTACATACAGAAGCAAGTAAATTCCTGTAAGTATTTCAGTTTAGAAATTGTGCAGAAATGATGCTGAAACAGAATTTAAGGAAGACAGTAGGAAGACAGTTCACATACTATCGATACCTGAAAAAGTACACTGATACATGAGAGAGAGAGCAAAAAATTTTCAATGAAAAAACTTATGTTTTTACATCCCCTCAAAAACAGAGCGCTGAAAAACAGAGAAGTGGCCTTGCACGTGTTGTTTGTTACTCAGTGTTCAAAAAGAAAAACTGATTGATCAAACCAGCTGAAGGTTGAAGTCCTACTGGTGTAGAACTTCAGATGCAGCACCATGTTTGGTTTTCAAAGTTTTTCAACAACTTTTAAAGTCCCGAAAGCAAAGCATAATAAACATACCAAGGGAGGTACTCTGGTGTAGCTGTTCACTAGAGGCAGCCTTGCTAAACTGATGATGATGTTCTTGAGGACAGGAGTGAGAAATGCAGGGATGCTGCTGTTTCTTTTGTGCCCCAGTGACAAGACAGTCTGCAAGCATTCCACCATCTCAGCTATCATTTCACATGCTGCAATAATGTGTTTTGTTTCTTTGTTGGGAGAGAAAGAAATTCAGCTTTACAAATCCACTCAAAAGACAAATAATTTAAAAAGACAGAAACACAAAAAATTCTTAACAAAAGAGTATGTTAATTAAAAAGGACAAAACCACAATAAGAACACAAAGAAATTTTTAAAATTTAAATCCCACACTTTAAAAAGCTCAGTCTGTAGCATACTGCGCAGCTAACAGAAACCCCCAAAAGAAAAATCTGCATTAATGTATAACTTTCAAGAAAAAACAACTACACCTGTAAAACATGGCAACCCATTTTTAATAGACAGTTACCAAATACAAATAAGGTCTCAGATGAATTTTCATTGTTAAAAATAGTAGTAATGGAAAGTGTACCAAAAATATTTCTTCAGTGAAAGTTCAGGGTAGAAGCAAAATTCAATGTTTACTTACTCTGTACATTTGAATCACTTTCCCCCTCACTTAAAGGTTTTGAAGTATTCTTTCTTTCAGGACTCAGAAGTTGATTACCAGGTTCCACAGCAACTGAATTGGAGAAAGTATTTGAATGATACAGCTACTACCTATTTCATATTCCATTTTTTAATCAACACCACGTAGTAGTCAAATGTTTGACATATCCAAGGCATTTGCCAAGTTCAAAAGTAAACACTAAAATTTTAAATGGAAAAGTAGTAAAAACTAGATGTGTCAATTATTAATAAGGACTCAAAGGAAATATTCCAGACACACAGCATCTGATCAATGATGACTGGAATCTATTAACAAAACTTTTCTCCTAGCTGATTAAACTGCACTCACCTGCTTCTATGATGAATCTAATGCAATTAATCAAGGAGCAAGCATATGTCACATGAGCTGCAGAAGACAGCAAATTCCAGAGACTAGGCTGCTGTAGTGTCAGACAGCAACAATCCAGACCAGCTTGAAGATCTACACTTAATGGAATCTGGTCATGCACTAAATGCCATGATAGTGCCTGTACAAAAAGAGAAGTTACCCATTAACAGCAATTTCTAACCAAGGGTGACTTTTTTTTAACTCAGCAAAATGTAAAGTATTAGTAGCAAATAATATTGGTTTTTTTCTCCAAGAAAACACTATTTATTTTAAGTACAAGAAAATTACGACATTTATATACTGTTTACTAAGCGTCCCAAAAATTAGTGCAGGACCCATTCTCCCAAATGCCAGCATCAGTCCATCAGTCAGTCAACCTCTCCTTGTATAAAGCTGTCCTTGTCCCACAACCCAGATCTGATTTACTAGCAAAGGTCAAACACGAAAAAAAAACACTAAGAGAAATTTCTACAGTTAAGACAAAAGAATTGGCCCAATCAAAAATTACTCTGTGGTGATCAGTTTAAGATAGAGTTGTTCCTTCTCCCAACATTTCATCACATCTTTAATTATGGTGTAGTTTCTTACCTCTACTGACATCACTACGAATTTCAGGATATCACCCTCTTTTTCAGGAGGAACACGGAGACCAGCTGGTAGTTTTGAGAGTAACAACAAATACTGAGCCAGTGCACGACAAAGTGTCATCATAGACTGATACATCACCTCATCTCCTATAAAATAAGACTGGATGAAATCTAGCAGTTTGAATTTTTTCCATTCAATAAATGTTTTTCAGAACTATTTCATAAGCACTTTTATGCCAGGTATCTTGATTTTTTTTTAATAGTAAGTTCATGTATTCATAAGACATCTGTAAAGCATCTTTGCAGAGGAGAGAATAAACTTTAAAAGATCATTATTTCTATTACCAAAGATGTCGCTTAGTTTTTTCCAGTAGGCTGATGGCTCAGTTGGCAATAGTGGCTGAAAAACCTGGTGGTTGGCTGGAAGGTTTTGTACAGCAGAAGACACATGGTCCAGAGTTACCCTCCGAGCTGTTTCAAAGAGGCTGCTCTTCTGCTCCCTTGAGATCTCATTCATGCCAAGGCTTAAACAAGGTGCTAACAAGCTTAGGTTGAATTCCTGAAATCAAAGAGGAAATAAAAAGAATTTGAAGTGAAACTGAGTATCTTCTTACATACTAATGAGTGGCAAATTTACAGTTTATTGATTAACTAACTTATTATTAGCACCTCTGCTCTACTGTGGTGTAACAATATGGTTTAGCCCACATTGGCTCAAAATTTCAATTCCAACCAGTACCATATTGGAAAGAAAAATCAATATGCTTATTCCAAATTTTCAGGACAATGTGTAAATAAAGCTTAAGGATGACAAATATACAAAGAATCTTCAAGTAATAAGTTTTCAAACAAATAAATCAAGTATCTTTTTAGAAACAGCCTTCTTTCTATTATTTCTGCATACCAACAGCAAATATCATGGTGATAATTTGAACAAAAGACATTCTTAGATACAAGTTGTCCTTTACGCCAGGTTTACTGTGGCCTGTTACTGGCTTACTCCAAGTCATCCAGCACAGATATTGAAGAGGTTACAGAAACAGCTGGTCTTAGAAAAGACTGTATGCTAAATCAAGATTATGTAAAACTGTAAAATCGGATTTTTCTGATTGCAATACATAACTAAACCTGTGCTTTCACTCTATCTACTCAACCTGTACTACTAGTAAGTTACTATTAGCAACATTGCTAGACAGATATCCACTGTTTTACACAAATATCTACTATTTTAGTTTCTAAAATTAAGTGAATTAGTATTATCAGTATATATTGTCAGTATTGTACAAATTTGAAATGTTTACATTTAAGAATCTAAACACTTCAGAATGTAATCTATTAATACTACCAATAGGAACACTTGAACTAATCTCATCCTCTTCCTCTGACCAAGTTACCTTGCTGGTCATGAAGGAGTTCAGGTCAGGCTGAGGAATCCTATTTACCAGCTCTGCTCCTTCCAGAAGTGCTGAGTCAGACCTGATGTAACACTGTGACCGCACTAGGGACACGTACCAGTCCTTCAATGATCAAAAATGGAAATTTATTACATACTTGGTTTCAGAAAACACCACAGTATATGGGAGCAGAGGGAGAACTGCTCATTAGCATTGAATGTCTAAGACATTCATAAGCTACATTAATTACAAAAAAAACCCACTTAAATTAAAAAGCAAGGCAAAACAAACAACTAGTGAATGGAAATGGAACATCTTAAACTGGACCAATGGATGTTCAGTGACAAGTTGTCTACTTCCATAAAGTCTGGACAGGAAATGAGGAAAAATTAATATATAGTGCAGGTAGTTGTATTAGGATGCTAAACCTGAGCAGACTATCTAAAAAAAAAGCATGGAATACTCAGTAGTTACACAAATATAGCAGTAATTAGAGAAAAATCAATACTATAACCAAGGAAGAAAACTCTTCAAATAATATAAGTATAGTAAATAAAAATAATAAATCTAAATATAATAAATAAATAAAATAATACTTTTTAAAAGATATTCAAATAAATTTGCCGACATTAATTAATTAGAACACAACTAAACCTGTCAGAGTTCAAGGAGCATCAGGACAATGCTATTAGTGATAGGATTTATTTTTATGTAGCCCTGTGAGAAGTAGGGGCAGTTGGACTCCTTGATCCTTACATTGGAGTCCCTTCCAATGTAAGATATTCTATGATTCTGTGAACCATGCAGAAGTTGTAGGGGAAGCACACAAAAACTACTTTTGTTTAGAATTTACAGTGACAGACAAAGGAGATTTTTGGGGTAATTTGAAGACAAAGCAATGGGTAAATGGTTTCTGGGCACAGCATTTTCTCCTGCTGTCCAAGTAGGTCTCAACATCTCCCCTAAGCCAATGACTGCTCAGACTCACCCCAACTGCTCAGACTCATCTCAACTTTTGCCATCTCAGTTACATAAGTTTCCTATTACTGTGTATCACTATAGAACATGGAGGGATGAAAAGGAGAAATTATTTGTACCATGGGACAACCTAGACAAAAGGAAGACACAGAAGGCCCCAAGACTTGCTCTTAGCCTTCCACTTCACTTGGAAATAAACACGTCTAAGTTCATGAAAGACAGAAACAGTTCAGTATTCTTGATTGTTCTCTGAAAGTAATTTAAAGCTGAGAAGGAAAATCCGAACAAGGAATGTTTAACTTCCCAGAGACAGCCAACAACTTTCAGCAAATGAATAAAACTAATAACTGTAGTAAAACACATCAAGAAAACAAGATTATTTATCTGTCTCTATTGAACTGTATATAAATCTTCCCATTAAAGCTAAGCAAAGAAACCAAACTTGGTAAATTTTTCACAGCACTGTCAATATAACAAACATCTATGTTTGTGCTAATCATCCATCCTAAATTCAACAATCAGCCAACACACATGAAATTAATCACTGATCTATATTTGAGATACCATATGACAATCCTGAGAGCATTAACTGCACAGTAAAAATAAGCTGCATTTAAATATTTTGTAAAGAATAAAGCTTGTTTATAGCCAAGGCACTTCTAGTGACTCTTTCTAATCATAATCTTACTTTGTCTAAAACTACATTCTCTAAAGGTGGTTGATCTTCTCCATCCAATGGGTGTGAGGTGACCAGAGGTGAAGGACTGGTTGTGTCTGGAGCTACCATGAGACGAAACCTATCTAGGAGTGAGTAGAGTCTTTGGTGTCTGAAAACAGAAGAACACATCAGCAGAGGGCTATCACAGCTTTGTAAATAATTTAAAAATAGAAAGACATCCAGTGACTCAATTCCAATGCCAGGACAGAAAAGCACTAGGGTCCTCAGTTTTTTGTTAGATACATGCAGTCATATGATACGAACTTTCTTCAGGTATCAGAGGCCAAAATTAACTCAGCACCACCAACAAATAAAGATTTAAATTTAATTTAGCATTAAAATTAGTGATATACCTAAGCTTAAAATACAGCTTTCTTTATCCAACACATCTTTTAATGAGTAAGAAGAGTCAGTGTACCGATTATTTGACTACAAGAAAATACATTTTAACAGATGCTAACAAATAATCCACTAAAACTACACTTCTATTAAAAAAAAATGATCCCTCACTGTACTAAAAACTCCAGTTTCTGGATTTATATTAGTGTCAGAAATTTTTTTTGTACAGTTTTTTTTTGTGTTTTTTTTTTATTTTTAATTTCACCACTGCCATCAAGAACTTCTACAAAGTAATTTTTTAAATTTTTTTTTAATTAAATTGAACATTACCTATGTAGGTAGGCACTTTACTATTGATCTACTGCAGTCTCACATTTTAGGTTCTTTCTCCTACTTATTTCAGTCAACAGATATTAACCTCAAACAGCAATGACAAGAGGAGTAAATAAGGATCTTTCCAACATCAAATAGAAATGTCTTAAAAAATTAGTAATTTGCTCCTTTTTATACCAGCAGTTTAAACAGCCAGAAGACTAAACAGTTAAAAATTTTAACACAGTTGTCTGGGAGAAAAAAAAAAACCTAACTAAAAAAACCCCCAAGCCCACTTAGCTTGAACTGACAATATTTTGCAAGTTTGAGGAAAATAAAGTTGGCTTTAGTAAAACAGATTTTGTCAAGAAATTAACTTGCAGCTGCTATCTCTCAAAAGTTAAATGCTGAGTGGGATGCAGGAAAGAGAATTTGAAGCCTCTAGAGCTTGTTTCAGTTCTTAAGTAGTTCTTACTGCAAATTCAACTCAGCCAGCACAACTGCACCTTGGGCCAGAACATGCCAGCATCTTTTGAGAGGCTTTAATCCCATTTACTCCCAAAAACAATCCACTATCTGACCTCTAGGAAAAAAGCCAAAATGTGGGAAAACAGAGTTAACACAATTTGTATTAGAACATAACTTAGTTTGACATTTTAATGATATTGTTGGTATTTTTTACCTTGCTGCTAATCCGCTGTTTTGAAGGTACTCCTGAATTCTATCCAGTTCTTCAACTGGTAACTGAGCAATGCTGTTCTATATGAAAAAAATCACAAGATTTTTACAGGACAGATATATGTAAAATCCCCAAAAATACTTTTACCAGATCAACAAAGTTACATGCAGACAAAAAGATAAAGTAAACATTCATTCTCAGGTTTCTGCGCTCGAAATGGCTCCCAAAGCATTAGAAAGTCTCTTCTTTCCCAGCCTCGTGACCAAAGAAGTCGAGATTCCTCGGCTCTGCTTTCCAAGGTTGTTTATTTTCTCTAATCTTTAACATTCCTTCTCTGACCTGCTGAGATCTGTCTGGCAGATCAGTTTGTGGCACACTGCCTGCCCTTGGGTGGTGTTAGCTATCAATACTAAAAATTACATGTACTTTATTTACAATAATTTCTCAATACCTATCACCTATGTTAGACAGTCTGTCTCTACTCTAAACCAATCCAAAAGTATCACAGCAGAAGATGGAGGACAAGAAGAAGAAGGACAGGACACACCCAGATTCCTCCATCTTGCCTCTTGAACCCCCATTCTAAATCTCCAAAATTCTACTTTTTCACCCTGTGATAAATTAACTATTATTCTACTCGAACTCTTGTGGCTTCTAAATCTTCACACAAAGTTGGTAATTTTTTCCATGGGTTAAAATCAAAGGCACAGGTGTTTTTGATTCTGTGCCAAGGTGCCTGAGCCCCCTGCCAGGGTCTCGAGCCATCCAGGAGAGTCAGAGGAATGCCCTGGGTTCCAACAATTCATCTATCTGTATACAAAATAAAAAACTTTGTCAAATGAAATCACTTAATCATATTTTGATGTGCTTTACACCATTGCTCTTGACAAGCCTGGTAGCACCCAAAGTGCCTCCCAGGCAGGGATTGCTGTGTACCTGCAGAGTTGCTGCCAGCAGCATCTCCACGCGGCGGCAGGCCAGGGTGTCCACCATGCGCGCCAGCACGCGGAAGGGAGTGCACAGCAGCTTGTCCACGTACAGCGTCAGCACTGCCCCCGACTGGCTCAGGTGGATTCCCTCCAAGCACTGCAAAGTCTTCTTCAGGGTTGTGGGCTTCATGTTCAGCATGGAACAGAAAAACAGACGAAGAAATTACGATCAATTTGGAATACAAAGATCTTAAAGGGAAAGACACTTGGAAAAATATACCTGATCAATATAATCGTCTCTGTGTGAGTTACTGGGTCATTTAATTAATATGAACAATAAGTTGTTTGATGTGCAACTGTAAAAGCTCACTCTTACATGAGTAAGTAAAGCATAGGGAGCAAAACTTTTAGGGGAAAAAAAGCTACAGATTTAAGTGAAATTGCAAAAAGCTTCAAACAGAGTGAGAAGATTAATCTCTTTCTGGAAGAAGGCAGGAACATGTGCATAGTCAAGACACGTGACAGTACAGAAATCCAGACAATCCTTGGGGAGTTTTCTGAGCATATGTTAAGAAACAGCAGTAGCAACTCAGGATCAAAAGGGTGTGCAAATAATTTTTTAAATTTCTTTTTTTTTTTTAAATATGAGTACCAATTCAGCATTAATATTCTAAAGGGAGAAACACAGAGACAAACTAGGTTGACTCATGAAACCAGTCTTGGTTTAGAGCAGTCTGTTAATACCAGCTATTTTCATTTTACTGTCTTTCCTGATAACAACAAGCATTTCACACAGTGACTACATCTTCCATTAAAACATATTCAGTTTAGTTCATCCTGCTAATTCTCAGCTAGTGAAGCCCAGGCGAATATCACATAACGTTAAAGCTGCCCTAGATTTGCACAGAGACAATGGAAAGAGATAGGAAACAGCACTAAGCTACTCAGGGTGCAGGTGGCACAATTATCTCTAGATTATTATCCCATTAATCACAATTATCTCTAGAGAAAGTCCAGCAAATGATTAAGAGAGATGCATACAACCTTATATCCCTACAAAACATCATCCACTCCTTTTAATTTGAAAACTAAAATAATCAACAGAAATAATACCCTGAATTTCTTGGTGATTTTCCCTCACCAAGTGGCTACAATTTTCAGAACAGATCAATGGGGAAGGCATGGGCTCACAAATCATTTTCATATTGCCAGGGCCTATAAACAGGGACTGGTTCCTACTCCTGCCTCTATAGTTTGCTATTTATACTACTAAAGCACTGAAGTCAAAGTTGAAAGTTACAGCTTTAATTTACCCATCAGATATTGATTATGTGGGAAAATATCCATTAAGGAAGAAAAGCAGATTAACCATCTCCATCTGAATTCATAGATTTGATGGACTGGAACACATCTAATGCTGAAGTTGCTAATATAAGGTTTGCTGCTTGCATTTTTAAGTAAGTGACTTTAAAAATAAAATTACAAGTTGATAAATGACCCAGAAATGTCAAACTTCGCATACTTATCAGTTAAACTTATGCTGACATGAAGTGACTTTATTCTTTACAAGAAGTCAAAAAGTTAAACTTACAGCTGCAAGATTCTCACAGCGTGACTGAATGGCCTGGATGAAGAGACCACTGGCTGCTGAATTCCTGTGAACAGCACTGATAAAATCTTGTACTGGAGGCTCATGGGACAGATTAATCAAGTCTTGAACATGATTCACAATAAGCCAAGTCAGGTGCTCTGAATCATGTAGGTTTTGACACTGAAGGGGAAAAAATTAAAATTTTATTGCAGAAATTAAAATTCAGATTTTAATTACTAAACATGACACAACATGAAGTTTCTCATATATAATTCTGGTAGCTATTTTGAAATAATGGCATAGAGTGTCTATATCATATTACCACCATCATTAGTTTTACATGATATATTTTCCAAATGTTTTGCTCTTGTTGCAAATTAAGGTATTTACCATGAACATACAGCTTATTTTTCTAAAAACACTAAAAAACAGGTTAGAAACAAGTAAATTGAGAAGGTTGATTCAAAGATGCTGCTTTTAATGAAATGGATTTGAAATAAACATACACACAGAATTGTTTTTCAAAATGTGATTTTCATTTAGGCTTCTTAAATATTTCTTACTACTGCTGGCCTTTAACACAAAATAAAGAATTATTGGAAAGCAAATCCAAAGAGATCTGTCAATAATTAATGTCAAATCTCTAAAGGCTTGTGTATATCAACAAGCAGTGGAATGCAACATGAAACTATCTGTAGTGTTACCCAGGCAATGCTGAGAGCCTGTACAGTACCTCAGTAAAGAGGTTTTGGAGGGTTTTACCTTGGATGACCTCTAATCTGACTCTAGTGACTGTCCATTAGTACTTGAAGGGCTTCCTAAACAAAGTTTTCTGTTCAGTTGAACCTGAAAGGAACGCAGTTTCCTTACCTCAAAACTGATCTGAGGTGCAAAGCCAAGCGCAATACCTCCTACTACTGAAAATTCACTTCAGAAGTTCCCAGTGAACTAAAACTCTAATAGTGAGGCAGCAAAAGGCCAAAGCCACAGAAATTGGCTTTACTGGAGAACCAAAATGGAAGTTAAAATGTTAATGTAAAACCTCTTTTCTTATGGTGCAGAGATGCAAATTTGTTATCTCCTGGACACTGCACTGCTACTGATGTTGGCAAGTCTGGAACTACTTAGTGTGCTCCAAGCACCTCCCAAGTAAGGGGTGTGATACTCAGAAGGTAATTCTATTGCCCACCAGATAAACTTTACAAGTCAAGAGAACTCTCAGTTCAGAACAGAAAACAATGCCAAATGAGGTCATATTAGGCTTACAGAAGCACCATCTGAAAATAAAATTACTAGTTTCACAGATCTTCATTTTTCACTTAACACACTTCACTTTTCAGTTAACACATATCAGTAATAAATGACTGTCAGCATCCTTAAATAACTCAAAACTGTAGTTATAAAAGTCATAATTCAAAACTTACAACATAGTCACAGAAGAGAATGAGTGCTCCTCTTCTCACTATCTCACGATTGCACATGCCACGCTTGGATTCCAGGTCGGATTCATCACTGTCTCCAGATATATGAGGGCTCAGCAATTTTGTAGTAGAAAGGCTGTGTCTCCTGCAAAAAGTACATCCTATGTTGTTACTATTTTCTTAGTATGGCTACTGAAACATGAACAAAGTGCTTGGAGTATCCTACCAATGCTGTTACATGACACATCTTCCCCTGTAAATGTCATTCAAACATTACACTTCCTTGAAGCAGACACTTTGCTTTCCATCAGTTCTTTATTTTTTAACAACTGCAGCATTGCTTATTACTTTTTCAGGCAGTCTAAAGAACCAAATGAACTATTTAAAAGAAAAACATGGGCTGTTGCATCTCTGGTAGGATAATAGAACCTAACACTGTATTTTCTTCTCAAATCAAACCAGTGTTCTTGAGCACTTAGTCTAGTGTCAGATTAAAGGTGATGACCAATCCAGAAAAAAGATGATACTGGTAAAGAAAAAAAAAACTTACTGCTATTTTAGCTCATAGAATCATTAAGTTGCTTGTATGATCATCAAATCCAACCTTTAGCTTAGCACCACATCATGGCTCACCACTAAGCCATATGCTGAAGTGCCACATGCACACACCTTTTCAGCACTTCCAGGGATGGTGATTCCACCCTTCCCTAAACAGCCTTTCCCAATGCCTGAGTAGTTGCCTGTTTTGCTCATAATCCTGGTAATTCCATGTTTCCACAAATTAGAATAATGTATTTTCAATACATAAGGTTGAACTGAAGCAAGAATCTCACATTTGTGAAAGTATTGATGCACTTCAGTTGTAGAGCAACATGAGACTGCCCAACACTCACTGCACAAGCACCAGAAATGTCCCTCAAGTCACTTGTTCACCTCCCTCTACACTTGTTCACCTTCCTTAACACAGAGGAATATCCACCCTCACAGGAGGTTCCTTCCTTATCCACCAAGGACAAATCATTCCAATGCCTGACAGGTGGGATAAACTAACTTCAGACCAAGAGAATACCCATTTTAGAACCAATCTCCAAATTTCAGACAACCAGTGTTAAGTGAGGTTATTACAGTGCTCAATGCTAATGAATCAGCAGGGTGCTAATACCATGTTTTGACAGCATTTAGCAACAGACCCACTGAGAACAGATAATCCTGTAGCTACAGTTATATGTTCATATTGTATTATCACAAACACAACAGTGTCCATCATCTCCACCGGCTGGTTATTGTCTAGAAAGTGAAATATGAGGTCTCCATACAAACAGGAAACACTGAATATTTTGCTATAGTGATTTCCATAGCTTCAATAAAAAGTAGTACAAAGATGAAGTTTTCTTGCCTTAGAAGTGGAGAGATTACCTGGAAGTTCTTCTGAGGAGCAAGTGAGTGCAGGACACATTTCTTTAGTTTGGAAGTCACACCAATATCAGAACAGACAATATGTACACACATGAAGTAAATGCAGAACTGTATTTCATAATCCAAGCAGCACCATTCAATGACAGGCTTGGCAGAAAGCAGCTGGATTGTTTTAATATCATTTCAGAAAATATAATTATATGAAACACACTACTAGGGAACAAAACCAAAACTTACTTTGGGGTTTGATGCACTTCTGACCACCAGTTGTAGTTGGTATAATTGACAAGAAGCAAAATGTGACACCAGAGGAGAACTAAAGAAGGATGAGTGGGAATCATGGACTGAACAAGGTCACTCAGACTTTCAAGTGTGTAGAAACTACCATCAGATCCATCTCCTGTAAAAAGTCTGGTGGCTGCAGCTGTGATTCTTCTAAACATCCCTGAAAACAATAAAACCATGTTAGAGTAACAAAGCTCTAGTCTGAATTCTGAAGTTTTAAAATTATTCAGGGTAGAATTCCTGCAAGAAAGGTAAATTCTAAGCAGTTTTACAAATTTAAGGTAAGTGATAAAGTTTGCCAAAGGGCAGTGTGTAAACCAGAAACTGCCAGCTCTCATATTCAATAAATAATGTTTAGATAGGTCTCATGGCAATTCTCATTAATCTGATACATTAAAACCTTCATTAAACTTAAAACTGTCACCTGTGGAGCAGGGTTAGTTTGTTTGTAAATTAAAATACAGATGTTCTACTTAAGAACCATGAGGTAACTACTACTCTGCGTGTTAAGGAAGAACACCTATGAGTATCCTACTTCAGAGGATGGCTTTCCAAACACATTTAGTTGAAACTAAATTTATTCTCTTTCATTCAATTATCCAACTTCTAAAGTAGGTATTTCTCCCATTACCCTGAAAAATGGAACACTCAGCAAAATTTTGCTTTCTGAATGGCTGATTCTGTGTTTGTATGCCAAAACAAAGTTTGGGAAAAAAGAAATTAGAAAATCGTGGGAAAACAAGGAAAGTTGTCTAAAGGTACAAGACTAAGTTTCTATGAGAAGATCAGGGGAAAAAAAAAAAGTTTCTTCAGAGTCAGTTAGGAACCAAGAGCTAATCAGAATAATGAAGGAAATCTGCAGTGTTACTCGCTTTCCTTGCCAGACATACAGAAGAATGAAGCTGTAAATTCCACAGTCATGTGGACCAATTTAAGCTGCCCCCAGGAGTGACAAACACACAATGTAAATAGCAAAGAATGGGAAAAATAGCTGAGTCTCAAATCTCTGGTTCCACTTATTAGCATAGCAGTGCTAGCCCCATTCCAGCTCCCTGCATTTGCAGAAACTACACCATCTAGTGACTTCCCACAGTCATAAAAGCCATTGCATGCTCATCTTTTACTTTGTTCATGCTTTTTATTTCTAACTTCAAAGGAACAGATTGAGAATGTTCACTTATAACCTAGTAGCTTCCTACAGCTGGAAACACAGGAGTCAGCAATGCTCACATTTTGAAAAAACTGCAATGGGTGAGAAGACAAAACATCCAAGTAGAACAGTGGTTAGACATTACAGAATACAGCCTGTGTTTCCACACACAAATTGCTGTAAGCTACACCCATAGCTAGGAGAATATAACTTAAAGAGAAAATAATTATGGAGGTTCTAACTGAACAAAAGAAAAGCATTACAAATTCAGGCAGTTAGTTAATCCTCAATCTAAATAAATGTGTTATGACATGAAAATACAGCCCAGATGTCTGAACAACTTTTCTTTTACCCTGTTACACCATACTGCTACTAGTGGTAGTAACATACTTGAAGCTATTTGTAGTTTTACATTAAATTAATTTCTAGAGATCATCTAATCCACATATCCCAGTGTTCTGCATGAGTATTTTAATATTTAATTTTGCATGAAAATTTCTACATAATTCCTGGCAAGATTCCCAGAGCAGCCTGGAAGCCAGTCACAGCAGCAGAACTAGCTGAGCCTTCCTTTCAACTATCCCCAGCTCCCACTGTGGAAGAACCCACTGCCCCAGTTTCAATCACCAGCTTCACTTTCTGACTTCATTGCTCCCAGCTTGACACCATTTAATCACTTTATGCCAAAACACCCTGGTGTAAGTTATTTGTAAAATATTTGATTCAAATATTTCTCCTAAACATAAATTAATATAGAATTAAAATATATACTATTATAATTACGTAATTTATATAATAGAATAGTATAAAAACATATTAAAATTATTACTGTAACAGACACATGGGAAGAGAACTGTCACTCTGTATGTCCAGAGTTCTGGGCCCTAAAGCACACCTAAAGCAAAGATTAATTTTGTGTTTCTTCACACACGCTCCTGGAGTCTTTGTACCAAGAACCTCAGTTTGGAGAACTCCCATTTTACAGACCAAGGCAACAGAACACAGAGTTCCTTGTCCCATGTCCCCAAGGAAGCCTATGAAGAACCAGGGACTTGTGTCAAGACCTTTTAAATTGCAGACAAGTAAGAGTAAAACAAGGTTGCATTTCAGCTGCAAACCAAAAATCATAAGGCAAAAAGGGCAGTCAGAGCAAAGAAAGAATAAAGAAAAAAGAAAGTCACAACAGTACTGCTATTCAGAAAATAAGACTAAGGAATCAAGCTAGGGACTAAGGAAGTACCAAAGGGGTAGGCATTGGGTATCCAGCAAAAGAAACCCAAGGGAAAATTTCCAAACCTGAAGAAAGGAACTCAAGACTGGCTAGCTGGAAAAGTGCCACCTTTCCTGGTTTTCTGGGGTGGTTTTTTGGTTTTGGTTGGTTAATTTTTTGTTTGGTTTGTTGGATTTTTTTTTGCTTGTTTGTTTTATATATTTTTATTAATTATGGCAAAAGCCAGTAACCTTCCTTGTCATGAGTCTGAGCTAGTGGTCAGTGACTCAGTATTTTAAGCCAGACATACCAACCAACCTCCCAACTGAGACAAAACATGAGAAATACAGCCGGTGCCTGAGCCCCCTGCCAGGGTCTCGAGCCATCCAGGAGAGTCAGAGGAATGCCCTGGGTTCCAACAATTCATCTATCTGTATACAAAATAAAAAACTTTGTCAAATGAAATCACTTAATCATATTTTGATGTGCTTTACACCATTGCTCTTGACAAGCCTGGTAGCACCCAAAGTGCCTCCCAGGCAGGGATTGCTGTGTACCTGCAGAGTTGCTGCCAGCAGCATCTCCACGCGGCGGCAGGCCAGGGTGTCCACCATGCGCGCCAGCACGCGGAAGGGAGTGCACAGCAGCTTGTCCACGTACAGCGTCAGCACTGCCCCCGACTGGCTCAGGTGGATTCCCTCCAAGCACTGCAAAGTCTTCTTCAGGGTTGTGGGCTTCATGTTCAGCATGGAACAGAAAAACAGACGAAGAAATTACGATCAATTTGGAATACAAAGATCTTAAAGGGAAAGACACTTGGAAAAATATACCTGATCAATATAATCGTCTCTGTGTGAGTTACTGGGTCATTTAATTAATATGAACAATAAGTTGTTTGATGTGCAACTGTAAAAGCTCACTCTTACATGAGTAAGTAAAGCATAGGGAGCAAAACTTTTAGGGGAAAAAAAGCTACAGATTTAAGTGAAATTGCAAAAAGCTTCAAACAGAGTGAGAAGATTAATCTCTTTCTGGAAGAAGGCAGGAACATGTGCATAGTCAAGACACGTGACAGTACAGAAATCCAGACAATCCTTGGGGAGTTTTCTGAGCATATGTTAAGAAACAGCAGTAGCAACTCAGGATCAAAAGGGTGTGCAAATAATTTTTTAAATTTCTTTTTTTTTTTTAAATATGAGTACCAATTCAGCATTAATATTCTAAAGGGAGAAACACAGAGACAAACTAGGTTGACTCATGAAACCAGTCTTGGTTTAGAGCAGTCTGTTAATACCAGCTATTTTCATTTTACTGTCTTTCCTGATAACAACAAGCATTTCACACAGTGACTACATCTTCCATTAAAACATATTCAGTTTAGTTCATCCTGCTAATTCTCAGCTAGTGAAGCCCAGGCGAATATCACATAACGTTAAAGCTGCCCTAGATTTGCACAGAGACAATGGAAAGAGATAGGAAACAGCACTAAGCTACTCAGGGTGCAGGTGGCACAATTATCTCTAGATTATTATCCCATTAATCACAATTATCTCTAGAGAAAGTCCAGCAAATGATTAAGAGAGATGCATACAACCTTATATCCCTACAAAACATCATCCACTCCTTTTAATTTGAAAACTAAAATAATCAACAGAAATAATACCCTGAATTTCTTGGTGATTTTCCCTCACCAAGTGGCTACAATTTTCAGAACAGATCAATGGGGAAGGCATGGGCTCACAAATCATTTTCATATTGCCAGGGCCTATAAACAGGGACTGGTTCCTACTCCTGCCTCTATAGTTTGCTATTTATACTACTAAAGCACTGAAGTCAAAGTTGAAAGTTACAGCTTTAATTTACCCATCAGATATTGATTATGTGGGAAAATATCCATTAAGGAAGAAAAGCAGATTAACCATCTCCATCTGAATTCATAGATTTGATGGACTGGAACACATCTAATGCTGAAGTTGCTAATATAAGGTTTGCTGCTTGCATTTTTAAGTAAGTGACTTTAAAAATAAAATTACAAGTTGATAAATGACCCAGAAATGTCAAACTTCGCATACTTATCAGTTAAACTTATGCTGACATGAAGTGACTTTATTCTTTACAAGAAGTCAAAAAGTTAAACTTACAGCTGCAAGATTCTCACAGCGTGACTGAATGGCCTGGATGAAGAGACCACTGGCTGCTGAATTCCTGTGAACAGCACTGATAAAATCTTGTACTGGAGGCTCATGGGACAGATTAATCAAGTCTTGAACATGATTCACAATAAGCCAAGTCAGGTGCTCTGAATCATGTAGGTTTTGACACTGAAGGGGAAAAAATTAAAATTTTATTGCAGAAATTAAAATTCAGATTTTAATTACTAAACATGACACAACATAAAGTTTCTCATATATAATTCTGGTAGCTATTTTGAAATAATGGCATAGAGTGTCTATATCATATTACCACCATCATTAGTTTTACATGATATATTTTCCAAATGTTTTGCTCTTGTTGCAAATTAAGGTATTTACCATGAACATACAGCTTATTTTTCTAAAAACACTAAAAAACAGGTTAGAAACAAGTAAATTGAGAAGGTTGATTCAAAGATGCTGCTTTTAATGAAATGGATTTGAAATAAACATACACACAGAATTGTTTTTCAAAATGTGATTTTCATTTAGGCTTCTTAAATATTTCTTACTACTGCTGGCCTTTAACACAAAATAAAGAATTATTGGAAAGCAAATCCAAAGAGATCTGTCAATAATTAATGTCAAATCTCTAAAGGCTTGTGTATATCAACAAGCAGTGGAATGCAACATGAAACTATCTGTAGTGTTACCCAGGCAATGCTGAGAGCCTGTACAGTACCTCAGTAAAGAGGTTTTGGAGGGTTTTACCTTGGATGACCTCTAATCTGACTCTAGTGACTGTCCATTAGTACTTGAAGGGCTTCCTAAACAAAGTTTTCTGTTCAGTTGAACCTGAAAGGAACGCAGTTTCCTTACCTCAAAACTGATCTGAGGTGCAAAGCCAAGCGCAATACCTCCTACTACTGAAAATTCACTTCAGAAGTTCCCAGTGAACTAAAACTCTAATAGTGAGGCAGCAAAAGGCCAAAGCCACAGAAATTGGCTTTACTGGAGAACCAAAATGGAAGTTAAAATGTTAATGTAAAACCTCTTTTCTTATGGTGCAGAGATGCAAATTTGTTATCTCCTGGACACTGCACTGCTACTGATGTTGGCAAGTCTGGAACTACTTAGTGTGCTCCAAGCACCTCCCAAGTAAGGGGTGTGATACTCAGAAGGTAATTCTATTGCCCACCAGATAAACTTTACAAGTCAAGAGAACTCTCAGTTCAGAACAGAAAACAATGCCAAATGAGGTCATATTAGGCTTACAGAAGCACCATCTGAAAATAAAATTACTAGTTTCACAGATCTTCATTTTTCACTTAACACACTTCACTTTTCAGTTAACACATATCAGTAATAAATGACTGTCAGCATCCTTAAATAACTCAAAACTGTAGTTATAAAAGTCATAATTCAAAACTTACAACATAGTCACAGAAGAGAATGAGTGCTCCTCTTCTCACTATCTCACGATTGCACATGCCACGCCTGGATTCCAGGTCGGATTCATCACTGTCTCCAGATATATGAGGGCTCAGCAATTTTGTAGTAGAAAGGCTGTGTCTCCTGCAAAAAGTACATCCTATGTTGTTACTATTTTCTTAGTATGGCTACTGAAACATGAACAAAGTGCTTGGAGTATCCTACCAATGCTGTTACATGACACATCTTCCCCTGTAAATGTCATTCAAACATTACACTTCCTTGAAGCAGACACTTTGCTTTCCATCAGTTCTTTATTTTTTAACAACTGCAGCATTGCTTATTACTTTTTCAGGCAGTCTAAAGAACCAAATGAACTATTTAAAAGAAAAACATGGGCTGTTGCATCTCTGGTAGGATAATAGAACCTAACACTGTATTTTCTTCTCAAATCAAACCAGTGTTCTTGAGCACTTAGTCTAGTGTCAGATTAAAGGTGATGACCAATCCAGAAAAAAGATGATACTGGTAAAGAAAAAAAAAACTTACTGCTATTTTAGCTCATAGAATCATTAAGTTGCTTGTATGATCATCAAATCCAACCTTTAGCTTAGCACCACATCATGGCTCACCACTAAGCCATATGCTGAAGTGCCACATGCACACACCTTTTCAGCACTTCCAGGGATGGTGATTCCACCCTTCCCTAAACAGCCTTTCCCAATGCCTGAGTAGTTGCCTGTTTTGCTCATAATCCTGGTAATTCCATGTTTCCACAAATTAGAATAATGTATTTTCAATACATAAGGTTGAACTGAAGCAAGAATCTCACATTTGTGAAAGTATTGATGCACTTCAGTTGTAGAGCAAGATGAGACTGCCCAACACTCACTGCACAAGCACCAGAAATGTCCCTCAAGTCACTTGTTCACCTCCCTCTACAGTTAACACAGAGGAATATCCACCCTCACAGGAGGTTCCTTCCTTATCCACCAAGGACAAATCATTCCAATGCCTGACAGGTGGGATAAACTAACTTCAGACCAAGAGAATACCCATTTTAGAACCAATCTCCAAATTTCAGACAACCAGTGTTAAGTGAGGTTATTACGGTGCTCAATGCTAATGAATCAGCAGGGTGCTAATACCATGTTTTGACAGCATTTAGCAACAGACCCACTGAGAACAGATAATCCTGTAGCTACAGTTATATGTTCATATTGTATTATCACAAACACAACAGTGTCCATCATCTCCACCGGCTGGTTATTGTCTAGAAAGTGAAATATGAGGTCTCCATACAAACAGGAAACACTGAATATTTTGCTATAGTGATTTCCATAGCTTCAATAAAAAGTAGTACAAAGATGAAGTTTTCTTGCCTTAGAAGTGGAGAGATTACCTGGAAGTTCTTCTGAGGAGCAAGTGAGTGCAGGACACATTTCTTTAGTTTGGAAGTCACACCAATATCAGAACAGACAATATGTACACACATGAAGTAAATGCAGAACTGTATTTCATAATCCAAGCAGCACCATTCAATGACAGGCTTGGCAGAAAGCAGCTGGATTGTTTTAATATCATTTCAGAAAATATAATTATATGAAACACACTACTAGGGAACAAAACCAAAACTTACTTTGGGGTTTGATGCACTTCTGACCACCAGTTGTAGTTGGTATAATTGACAAGAAGCAAAATGTGACACCAGAGGAGAACTAAAGAAGGATGAGTGGGAATCATGGACTGAACAAGGTCACTCAGACTTTCAAGTGTGTAGAAACTACCATCAGATCCATCTCCTGTAAAAAGTCTGGTGGCTGCAGCTGTGATTCTTCTAAACATCCCTGAAAACAATAAAACCATGTTAGAGTAACAAAGCTCTAGTCTGAATTCTGAAGTTTTAAAATTATTCAGGGTAGAATTCCTGCAAGAAAGGTAAATTCTAAGCAGTTTTACAAATTTAAGGTAAGTGATAAAGTTTGCCAAAGGGCAGTGTGTAAACCAGAAACTGCCAGCTCTCATATTCAATAAATAATGTTTAGATAGGTCTCATGGCAATTCTCATTAATCTGATACATTAAAACCTTCATTAAACTTAAAACTGTCACTTGTGGAGCAGGGTTAGTTTGTTTGTAAATTAAAATACAGATGTTCTACTTAAGAACCATGAGGTAACTACTACTCTGCGTGTTAAGGAAGAACACCTATGAGTATCCTACTTCAGAGGATGGCTTTCCAAACACATTTAGTTGAAACTAAATTTATTCTCTTTCATTCAATTATCCAACTTCTAAAGTAGGTATTTCTCCCATTACCCTGAAAAATGGAACACTCAGCAAAATTTTGCTTTCTGAATGGCTGATTCTGTGTTTGTATGCCAAAACAAAGTTTGGGAAAAAAGAAATTAGAAAATCGTGGGAAAACAAGGAAAGTTGTCTAAAGGTACAAGACTGAGTTTCTATGAGAAGATCAGGGGAAAAAAAAAAAGTTTCTTCAGAGTCAGTTAGGAACCAAGAGCTAATCAGAATAATGAAGGAAATCTGCAGTGTTACTCGCTTTCCTTGCCAGACATACAGAAGAATGAAGCTGTAAATTCCACAGTCATGTGGACCAATTTAAGCTGCCCCCAGGAGTGACAAACACACAATGTAAATAGCAAAGAATGGGAAAAATAGCTGAGTCTCAAATCTCTGGTTCCACTTATTAGCATAGCAGTGCTAGCCCCATTCCAGCTCCCTGCATTTGCAGAAACTACACCATCTAGTGACTTCCCACAGTCATAAAAGCCATTGCATGCTCATCTTTTACTTTGTTCATGCTTTTTATTTCTAACTTCAAAGGAACAGATTGAGAATGTTCACTTATAACCTAGTAGCTTCCTACAGCTGGAAACACAGGAGTCAGCAATGCTCACATTTTGAAAAAACTGCAATGGGTGAGAAGACAAAACATCCAAGTAGAACAGTGGTTAGACATTACAGAATACAGCCTGTGTTTCCACACACAAATTGCTGTAAGCTACACCCATAGCTAGGAGAATATAACTTAAAGAGAAAATAATTATGGAGGTTCTAACTGAACAAAAGAAAAGCATTACAAATTCAGGCAGTTAGTTAATCCTCAATCTAAATAAATGTGTTATGACATGAAAATACAGCCCAGATGTCTGAACAACTTTTCTTTTACCCTGTTACACCATACTGCTACTAGTGGTAGTAACATACTTGAAGCTATTTGTAGTTTTACATTAAATTAATTTCTAGAGATCATCTAATCCACATATCCCAGTGTTCTGCATGAGTATTTTAATATTTAATTTTGCATGAAAATTTCTACATAATTCCTGGCAAGATTCCCAGAGCAGCCTGGAAGCCAGTCACAGCAGCAGAACTAGCTGAGCCTTCCTTTCAACTATCCCCAGCTCCCACTGTGGAAGAACCCACTGCCCCAGTTTCAATCACCAGCTTCACTTTCTGACTTCATTGCTCCCAGCTTGACACCATTTAATCACTTTATGCCAAAACACCCTGGTGTAAGTTATTTGTAAAATATTTGATTCAAATATTTCTCCTAAACATAAATTAATATAGAATTAAAATATATACTATTATAATTACGTAATTTATATAATAGAATAGTATAAAAACATATTAAAATTATTACTGTAACAGACACATGGGAAGAGAACTGTCACTCTGTATGTCCAGAGTTCTGGGCCCTAAAGCACACCTAAAGCAAAGATTAATTTTGTGTTTCTTCACACACGCTCCTGGAGTCTTTGTACCAAGAACCTCAGTTTGGAGAACTCCCATTTTACAGACCAAGGCAACAGAACACAGAGTTCCTTGTCCCATGTCCCCAAGGAAGCCTATGAAGAACCAGGGACTTGTGTCAAGACCTTTTAAATTGCAGACAAGTAAGAGTAAAACAAGGTTGCATTTCAGCTGCAAACCAAAAATCATAAGGCAAAAAGGGCAGTCAGAGCAAAGAAAGAATAAAGAAAAAAGAAAGTCACAACAGTACTGCTATTCAGAAAATAAGACTAAGGAATCAAGCTAGGGACTAAGGAAGTACCAAAGGGGTAGGCATTGGGTATCCAGCAAAAGAAACCCAAGGGAAAATTTCCAAACCTGAAGAAAGGAACTCAAGACTGGCTAGCTGGAAAAGTGCCACCTTTCCTGGTTTTCTGGGGTGGTTTTTTGGTTTTGGTTGGTTAATTTTTTGTTTGGTTTGTTGGATTTTTTTTTGCTTGTTTGTTTTATATATTTTTATTAATTATGGCAAAAGCCAGTAACCTTCCTTGTCATGAGTCTGAGCTAGTGGTCAGTGACTCAGTATTTTAAGCCAGACATACCAACCAACCTCCCAACTGAGACAAAACATGAGAAATACAGCCACAAATTTGGACTGCTTTGTGTTTTCTGGACTGAAAAATTTTAGACAGTTCAAAGGAGAGATACGAAGAGTCACTACTTACATTTTGTTCCACAAAGACAGAAGGAATGTGCAAAATGTGCCCTGCATGTATAAGCACCATGTTTAGTAAGTTCTCTGTGTGGAGTAAGATATAACATCTTCAGCACTTACATATTCCTTCTCAGTAGTTCAATGCATTTATGAGTCGTCTTGGAACTTAAAAACCACCCTAGCACTGCATGCTATGACCTGGGCAACATTTCAAGTATTACCTGATTTGAAGATATGTATTAAGCACATAAGCAGTGTGCCCAGCTCCTGGCAGTAGAAAGTATGTTGTTGCTCATTCATGTCCACTTTTAATTGCTTGGTGACAATATCTTCCAGTAGAATGCCAACCAGTTGTAGCAAGAATCTTGAAAGAAACACATATACAATCAATAGAAAAAATTATCAATCTTTCAGAAAAAGATGAGGTTAGCCTATGAGACTTTGGTTTGAAAAATAAAATACAAAGCTCTTGTCCATCCATCCTAAATAACATATTAAATGAAATGCTACAGAACAGGTTAACCTAAAATAGGATGCTATATGATCACAAGCATGTCAATAATTACATATTAAATCCAGATTGTCTCTCATCAGCTACAGTCACAGTAGCATTGGCCCAATTCACTTACAAAGCAAACATTCAGAATGCTGTGGTGTCTTTATAGTGATTTGCTAAAAGCAATTGAGCTAAATCAAACTAAAACCAATCTGTGACAGTGACCACAGCTCAGCTGAGTAGGGGTAATTCAGCAAGTCACAGTAATTCACCTGTTTACCTCACCTCATCTATCCACATTCTACTACACAGGTTCTTTATCAAACCTCCAGCTGGAACAATGTGTGGTGTCAAAAGAAGCACCAAAAGAAGGCATTTGAGGAAAGCCATCCTTGCTCCTGGCCATAACCATGACTCCACTACTCAGATCACTGCTGTTGGACATAGGGTCACAGTATGGGTGTCCAGAAGACCCTCTTCCCTCTATCCACAACCCTCAGAGTGAGCTGAATGACATGAAACAGCATCCTATTCCTATCTGAAGTTCCCTACTTGAGTAAAATGTTATTATTTTCTTAAACAAACAGCTATTTCTAATACTTTCCAGCACATTAAAACATAATGGCTTAATGACAAACATTATGTCAACATAATACTGCTGCCATCTCTCCATGCTTCTTCTGCCTGAAGTTTGTTACCATCCAAGGACATCAACATGGGAAGCCAACTAAACAAAGCTGGGTCTTAAAAAAAAGCAAGAAAGAGCAGAACTAACTCAGTAGACTTGAATCCCACTGCTGCCAAGTTTCTAATACAGAACCTGGGCTTCCACTTAAAGGGACGTTATATCATTCAGCACCCACACAGAAAGGAAGGAAAGCAGTGAGCTTTCTGGACCTGATTTTCCTAAATCCAGGATTCACTCATTTTATCAGGTCCTTCACTTGGCCTGAGAAGAGGCACCAAAACAATTCCAAGTTCTAAAATCTGCTCAACTTCTCCATCTCTGTCCATCTCAATATTCCTTCCTCCACACACACTTGTCCCATGTCAACTTATTAACAGACTTGATTCCACTTAGACAGAAGTTCTGTACGTGTTAATACTGTCCAATGTACTTGTGATTTCTCAGAACTCTTTACCTTACCCCAGGTTTCTCAAAAGACAATGTACCTGGAAAATGTCTCTTCAGGTGGGTATTTCACCTGTTTGACCTCAGTGCGATCCTCTGGTGTGGATGTGTTATTTTCTCCACATCTCAGTCTGTTGATTGCTTGACATGAAATCAAATATGGTGAGAAGGAAAGCTCTTGTATACGGGATAGAACGATGTCTTCTGTTGACTGTGAAATCAGAACTCTAAGGATAGCTAAAATTCCAGAAATCCACAGCTGGACAGTGCTCACTGATGCCTAACACAAACACAGAAATACAGAAGATTGAATACTTTTGAAGTTAAATGACACAACACAGAAAGGCATTAAAAAACTAGCATTTTCATTAACTTGTAAAAAATCAGACCCTTTTAAGAATGGAGCAAACCAGAAATAAATTTTAAGTTCAGATCTTACAAAATGCTATTTCTGTGGTAACTGTCAAGCTCATATTCACTGGTAAACAATCTCTCAGCTATAGAAGTATTACTAATACTTGTATAAGAAAAATGTAATTTACCTATTAAATTGTATTCTATTTCATTGTAACAGTACCTTCCTTTACATTCCTGATCCTCAACATACAAAATGAAGGACATTCAGAAGCAGAACATTCCTGTATCAAAGTGCTCTCAGCTGGTAAATCACATTAGTTCTAGACAATTTGTTCCCAAATTCTGCTGCTGGTACTTTAACATCATTTAGCAAATTATTAAAGAGAAACACATTCTCTTTTGTTTTGCATGAAAGATACCAGAAAAGATTTCTCTTTTCTGAAAAGATTTCTCTTTTCTGAAAACAGTAACTTACCATTGTTTTAGGAGTAACAAACATACTCCTTAAAAGCATGTCCACAGGGCGAAGGGATGAAGGGGCCAAAATTTCAAACAAAGTGTTCAATACTCCCAAAGCATCATGAGAGTCTATATGCATCTGTGAAAGAAAAACATAAAACTAATTTCTAACTGTCCACTAAAGGTAATTTCAACACAAAATTTACACTCTTTGTTTTAAACATTTTTGTTACAACCTGTAATAAAGATGTTCTTTACAGTATAAAGCTGTTCTTTACAGTACAAAATTCAGAGCAACCAAAAGCTATAAAAGATAAATTTTAAGTTTCATTGCAGGCCTTCCTAGACACGAGTTTTATAAACATGGACAAAAATCTGTCATATGAAATCCAATGTGTATACCACATATATTTCATTCGGAGAAATAGGCCTTATCCATAGAATGAGACCAAAGGACTGACTTGTCATAAAATTTAGAGACTTTTCTCCTCACTGCACATCCTACCAGGTTTATTTATAGACTGCAATGCTGGTCATAATTAAACTTGGGCAGGTAACTAGGAGAAAAGGAGAAAAGAAACCTAATAATCAGAAAAGTGAACAGCTACAGTGGCAGGACAGCTTACTTGAACAGTTTTCTAGATAAATTATAAAGCAATGAACTGCAAAAAGCAAAGGACTGCTTATATTTAAGCATCTAGATGACCCTATCCTGCTTAAATAATTTTGAAGATGTTCATGTGCAGTCACACAAAACAACGGCAATTTCACCTTGTCAGCATTTCAGCTCTCTCTAAAACTGTTGCCTGATCCTGCCCACTCTCCCCAGACATGAGATCTCCTCCCAGGATCGGGGAACTGCCATCATGGGGCAAAGAATATCTGGGGCTGGAGCACCTCCGCTATGGAGAGAAGCTGGGAGAGCTGGGGTTGTTCCATCTGGAGAAGGCTCCTCCAGTACCTAAAGGGGCTACAAGAGAACTGGAAAGGGACTTTGTGCACAGGCAGGTAGTGACAGGACAAGGGGGAATGGTTTTATACTGAAAGAGGGTGGGTGGATTTATATTAGGAAGAAATTCTTTACTGTGAAGGTGGTGGGGCACTGGAATAGGTTGCCCTTGAAGGGATGGCTGTCCCATTCCCGGAAGTGCTCAAGGCCAGGTTGGATGGGGCTTTGAGTAATCTGGTCTGCAATTAGACCCACTGTAGCCACGACAAAAGTAATTCTGACATTGTATGAACATGGGGCCATCTTCACACCCTTTAGTAAGTGTTCTGATATAATCATGTACCTAAGAGAAACAGAATGACCTTCCTCTGGAGACAGTCATGACCATACTGCATATACTTCATGCATTTAAATATGAACTTCATCACTTCAAAGACTTAAGTTTACCTTGCAGCAGTTATTTTTTCCACATAAGGCAACCACAATTTCAACAAAACTTGTCTTCATATAACAAAAGGAAAAAATCAAATACTCAAAGCCACTATTGATACATACATTAGAGCAATTATTTAAGGTGTTTGTAGAATTAAAACAATGACAAAAATCACCTGTTGTTTTGCAAGCATTGGGAGAATGATGTCAGCTATTTGCCGAGACAATCTCTTCCATTTGTCTTCATTTTCTTTATGACACTGTTGCAAAACCAAGATGAACATTTCTAGCACCTAAGGAAAAATGGAAAAAAAAGTAAGTAAACACTAACAGAAAACATTCCAATAATATCATAGTAGGAAAGAATATTCATTTCAACCACCTACCAAAAAGACAAAAGAGAAAAACCCCACATGAGAGAACTGCACATTTTTAAAACCCCATTTTCAGGTTAAAGGCCTGTTTTAGTAACAAGTTTTTTAGTGGTGGTTTTTAAAGAATTTTCCAGTTGTTTTTATAAAGTAGGGAAAAAATGGCTTTGTACTTTTTAAAATGGTATTTGTCAAAAGACTACTCAAACAACTGGAAAAAGAATCATAAATCTAAATACCACACCACTTATTCAACAAAAAGGGGAGGAAGAAAGAGAGCAATTTTCCACATGTATACTCTGTCTTGACTCTAGCTTCAATAAAATTTAAATTTGGTCAAGGAAACAAAACAGACAGTTTATGCGGCTCATCCACCTGAGATATGTCATTTTCATATAAAAAATTTTAAGAGACAACATAATGGAGCACACCAAACAAGGAGCACTTCTGGTAACTGGATGTGTTATAGATTTGGGGGTTATAAAGATCACACTTTGAAGAACAGGCAGACAAGAGACACAGCAAGCAAAAATGTTAATATATAGACTGGGAAGGGGGACAAAAGAATCTGTTTCAGGAAACAAGTTAGAGCACTTAAAGCAAATTCAGGTAGTTCAGATTAGGTAGAGGGAGATTCCCAGGTGACCTTCTTCTCAAAAGATTTTCTCAGGAGAGGAGATAGGAGCAATTCCAGGCTGAAAAACTTAACTCTGGAGCTCCATGGATAGCAGCTCCAGTTGCAACAGAAAAAAGTTGAAGGCTGCAGCTCTGGGAACCTCTCAAATGTCCAGGGAAACCAGTGCAGACCATCGCAGCCACAGCCAGGGAACAACAGAACAGGCCAGGGTTGGTTTATACATATTGCACCAGCAGAACAGAGTAGAATAAGAACTGCAAATGGGATGGTGTGGGAAGAGCAGTGCATGGGTGGTCTTTAATAGGTTAAGTGTGTCAGAAGGGGATCTGCCAGCAATTGCAGTACCTTATATAACAAAGTTATTCACTATTTCACATCATGTGTCTACAGAGTGTCATTTCATACAGTTATATTAGTCATTTTATGATTATAAAACTACAAATTCAAAAGAAAATGTGGATACACAAAATTACCTCAATCTGAACACTCAGTTCTAACAAATTATTTTGACAAGATGTACTGACTTTTTTCAGAAAATACAGTGCTTACATTAGCATACACTAGAACTGCATTTTCACATTATGAAAGAAAGGCACATTAGGTTTGTTAAGCACCTGAATAAGCAGTAAGAACCCATGTTGATCATGACACTTCTCTCAAAATTACTTTTATGTTTTTCTTTAAAACAAAGTGTATTGACAAAAGTCATTGTTACACTCCTACAAAGCAGAAACATGTTTTCCAAGTCTGGGTCAAAGTAGTAAGTTATAATAAATACCTAATTACCAGTGTCATTACCTTGCTCAAGTGTTATTTAAGATATTGTTATAGCACAGCAGTACCTAAATCATCTCCATGCAGCAGCTTTCCTAATTTTAAACTTGTCTCCTTCTCCATTTTACTCCCATTCTTTTAAGTTTCTTCTCTTCCCCCAACCTTCTGTTTATTCTGCCTGCAACACAGCCAAGATCATGATCCTAACTGGAGCTTTTTAGTTTTTTGTTTTCTAGGCTTGACTGGGAAATTCTACAGATATGTTACTTGACCTGAAATACTAATTTGTAGTGCAGAACCTTTCCCATATCCTTAAAAAAATCTTTGCATACTCTCTCTATAAGGAAAGATGCCACACAGAGTCCAGCTATTCCAGTTTTGTACAGAAAATCATTAATATTGCCTGAAGCACTTTTAGCAGTCACAGCAATGTTACCCTTTCACAGACCATAAAGAGGGATCCTCATCCTCCTCTCCTACCTGATGGTACTGGATAAGTCTCAGCAGCATTGACACTACAACCTCCTTCTGAGTTTCCAGCTCTTTTCCAGCATCAGCTTTATTTGTTCCTCTTAACACAAAGAGATCATGAACAATGGGTTGCAGAGCTGGTATTGCTGAAATGAGAAGTATTTATTTTAGTATGACACAAATCACTCCTGAACAGTGATTTCTTGAACTAACAGTTCAGTTACTAAAAGTTTGTGTGTTTTCAGGTATGGGTAAAACTCCTTATTTATCATGCATAATGATGGAAATTTTTTTACATCTTTTAGAAAATTTAAATTATAGACACATTTTCCCATTCTTACAAAGCTAAAAAAAAAGATATTTTTATAAAGTATTTCTCTGCAGAATCACTGGAAAGTATGAGAGAGAAGCTTCTATTAAAGGCTGAAAGTAGAAGGAAAGGGAAGTGGACAGAAAATGAAAATCGAAAGCCTTGCACACACTGCTAAGTTGTGAACTTATTACTGAATAAAGTTTCAAATAAAAGCTCTGTTGTTATTATGAACAATGCAAAATGTGGGGCAGCAGTGTTAGTGTGATATAATACATTTCCTGAAGAAATTAAGTGAGAAGTATTTCATGTCTTAAAAGTTAGTGTCTTCTGGAACATTCAGTATGATAACAGTTTTCTATAGTTTACTAGACAACACTGGATTTATTGCTGAACTATTATCAATAAAAGTGTTGATGCCTTTTTTCTTTCTTTCATTTTTTAAATTTTTTTTTTAAATTACCATGTGTAACAGCTTTCCTCCCACTGGCCATGATACCATCACACAGCTGAATGATCTTGGGAATTCCAATTATTTGTTTGGAATGATATCGCTCATAAGACAGCAACACCAGGAAAAAGAAGATATTAGGAATAATTGCTTCAGACTCCCTGAAAACAAAACAAAAAAATGCAAGTGTCAAGCTTGAATTGCACAGCTTTGTTCAATAAAACCTTTTTACAGTCAAGGTTCTTTTGCAGAATATGTTATGCTGTTTTCATACAGTACTTCTGTAATTTTTGTGCCCTGTTCTGTACAATGGGATTTTTCCCCAGGGATTTCTTTGAATCTTTGACCATTACTGTTACTAATATTATAACATATTGCCTAATGCACATTAGATTATTTCTGTAGAAGACCCACAGAGAAAAAGAACAACTTCTCTCTTCATTAAAACTCAAGTGTGAGAAAAAACAGAAATAACTGACAGTAAAAATTTCACTGGCTTCCTTATGACCTATTAGGTCCTATACAGTGTGTACCAGGTGACCAGAGTACATATGGATTCACTCTGAATCCACAGTAGGAAAAAGTAGCTCTCCTGTAAGCAATTGCATCTAGCAATGAAATGCTGATTTCTGGAAGCACAGCTTTGGCAGGGGGGCCCAAAGGACTGAGTTTACAATACCAAAATGGAGAAACAAAACAACACAGTTGTAGATTATTACTATTATTATTATTATTTTCCATTTTGCTTCCTGACTTTTTCAGTCACATGGAACCTAAAATATCTGGAAGAGTTAGCACTGGAGCCAGAAAATAAACCAGCACATTGCCCAGAAGAGAACGCTCCCTTTCTCATAAGGCAGAAATAACCAGCAAATCTAATCCCTACTTGTAATACATCACTAATCTGGCTTTCAGAACAAGACAGTTGCAAACCCTCATTGTTCAATGGCTGTTTGCCAATTCCATACCTGAACTGTCCTACTTCAATGTATTCAAACTGCTTTAGCACAAATCCAATAAACACCTAAAGAGAGAATAAAGCGTGCATCAGAACAGAGACATTAATTTGCATTTGAAACCATTTTGACAGTTATAGACAGGCACTGAAAATCATTTGCACCACGTTATGAGATGTTTCCTCTGCAGTTACAAAAGATGGAGAAACCTGCTGAAACTTAATTACATCTTGCATGAACTTATGCCACGTTTAACCTGTAGTCTGTATATTTTTAAGTATAACTTCATCTTTCACTCATGAAATACAGTATTTGAGGTATTACAGTCAAGAAGTTAAGAATCAGCCAAAAATCTAAACCAAGATAAAATCGAAAGTACTTATGCATTTAAAAGAATTATCTCTTTAGGAACTTACAGAAAACTTAAGCATTGCAAGTCACATTCATTTATAAAACTGAAAATCGCTGTAGTAAAAAAACACTTCTAAGTAAACCACTTAAATTTTATGTTACAAATTCCCTGCTTCTATGGACAACTACACAGACTACTGTATTTGCCACTAGCTCCCCTCACTGCCATTAACATCAAACAACAGTTGACAGCCACGATGCTCATTACAGCGATAAGGAAGTCCATACTCAGTATGGAAGAAGGTATTTCCATTTGTAAATGAAGTTTTATTTAATAAAACTGACTGTATTGTCCTCATCATTTTATTCCGAAAGTCCATCTCACAAGCAGTCCTTAAATAGCTGTTGCAGAACCCAAAAAGTCATTTACATGCAAAAAAACCCCAGAAGTCAGAAGCTATTTTGTGGCTGAGGCTGGGAAATT